>NW_028275161.1:6469599-6650281 GCF_013281855.1 Momordica charantia | reverse complement strand
ACTCAATATTGAAAATTGTTTTAGTGACGGTTGGTCTTAACACATATAATTTGTTTTCTATCTTTGCAAAACAAAACATCAACACCATTTCTAGAAATGAACACTTCATTGATATGAAAAGAAAAAGCATAAGATTGTTCAAATAGACAAGAAATTGAAATAAAGTTTTTCTTTAACTTGGGAAGTACATATATATTATATAATAATATATACATTTTGTTATCTAAAAATATCTTGAGGTCTCACACTACGACTGTTGAGACAACATCTCTCGTTCCAACCTTGACAGTCATCTCCCCAGCTTCGAGCTGTCTCCAAGAACTAATTCCCTTAAATGAAGAACAACATGGTTAGTGGACCCTGAATCAAGTATCCAGACAGAATCATCATTCTCCACTAAGCATGTTTCAAGAACAAGTAAATCGTACTTACCTTCTTTGGCTTTCTTTTTTCATCAGCTAGCTATTTCAGGCAGTTTCTCTTCCAGTGCCCATCCACGTTGCAGAGGAAACGTTTCCTCTGTTTGCAACTTTGGTCTTGCCTTTCTTGTTAGCAGCAGTAGGGTCAACCTGAGGTCCCTTACCACTATTCTTCTTCTTCCCACTATTCTTCTCCTTTTTGAAAGTCTTACTTCTAGAAAAATAATGTAGAGATTTGGTTATTGAGGTCGAACCGCGATGGAATTGTTTTGAGGTGGCAACGTTTGCCTCCCCTTCTTGTCCCTTCTTTTTTGTAAGAGACTGATAAATTTGTAGCTCATTAAAGAGCATGGTAAGGTTGTACTCTATCTTGTTTATCACAACATTGCTGCGGAACTGTAGGAAACTCTTTAGAAGAGGTTCCTAGATAAAGCTGACCTAGTTCCCCTCATCTATGACAACCTCAGTCACTCCAGCTACATTAAAGTGGACCATCAAATTAAGAACATGTTCTTGCACTAATGTTTCTTCTTTCATGCGGGAATTATAAATGAACTTGAGGCTTCGTGTTGGGCTTGAATTAACGGTTGTCCAAACATGTCTCACAATGACTCCATGATCTTCCTTACGGTGTCCATGTTCTCATGCTTATTGGCCAGCACATCAGATATGCTTGCCAAGATGTAGACCTTGGCCTTGTCATTGGCCTTATCCATGTGTAATAGGCATCCCGATTCGCTCAAGCTGCATTAAGCGGGGGAACATGAGGATACTCCTTAGTTAAGACGAACCTAAGATCATGTACCACAGTATCGTGTTCAGGTTCATTTTACATTGTGTGCGATTTTCGCAGTTAAGTTTTTTGGCGGTACGCAAGGCAATGATAGAAGTTTACATGTTGAAATACAAATAAATCTATGTTAGATTATTTCACTATCCATTAGAACCAATCAATTTTAGCAAAAAGTAATAATACACCCTAACCAGCAAAATTAATTTTGCAACGATGCTTCAGTGATTTATAGCAATAGCCACCGTGGGCAGTCAGCCACTCCTTCACTGAATTGAGACAATCTCAACTAAACTTTAAACCAGAATAACTCTTATTATTATAACAGTCAGTCATCGTTTTTTTGGTCAATAAGTTATTAACTAACTTAACAACTTCCCGTATGTTTGATCCGCGATTTTCAGATCCCACAGGTCCGCCCCAATAAGACTGTCGTAGGGAGAGACAATATTGTTGCAAAACTTGAGAGACCATATCCAGTTCAAGAGTTCGCTCTAATTTTGATTCCATACAATAGACCCTCCATAGGGGTGGCTGCTCCAGGGCGACATGCAGGCCGTGTATGAAACATCACGATGCAGACCAATGGAGGAGACCGTATGATATGTTGTCACACGTCCTTCTCCTACATACTATAAATATATTTTCCATTCACCTTGGTATTGAATCATGCAAACACCTTCCGTAAAGAGGCCGCGCCTAGGGCGACACGAGGCCGAGAATGGAACTCATAGTGTGAACTGATACGGACAGCGTGAGGGGAATGGTATATATTTATATACCACATATATCTTATATACTTAGTATATTTTATATATATCTAATCCTCCAACATAGTTTTTTAAACCTAGGGTTTATTACATAGGTAAAATCTGGCTAAATGAAATTATCTAAGTTTGTTAGTTTGCACAGTATAACTTTTATATTAGATTTATTTAACACTAATGTTTTAGTTCATTAAAACATTTTATCCAATTAATCACATAACTTCATGCTATAAAATATTGTCTAATTCAACTCTTAGGTAGAAGTGTTTCCTTTCGGTCAGCTTATATACCTCAACCTTAGATATAACCTTCCTCGGACAGGGTTCCGTTATAGTCAATATTTTATATTAATATTTTATTTTGTCTTTTAAAAACAAAACAAAAGACTAAATCTAATCATATTATGTAACGCCCCGCGTTCTCTGACTCGTTTATTTTAAGAGATAAATAGTGTCTTTGGATTTTTCCCTAAGTTGATAACTTTAATTCTTGGATTTTCTAACTTTGAAATTCTAATTTTTGGCTAAATTAGAATTAAGTTTAATTTCTTTGGATTAAGATAATTTAAGTTCTCGACCTGTGTAGGAGATTTTTAATTAAATTCTAAATTCACGAGTTTTAGGATTTTCCTTCCTAAATTCTACTTTTCTTTGAATTATTATTCTTGGGTTTTAGAGTTTAAGTTAACTATTTTATTTCGGGTTGTTGGGGGGTTTATTTTATTTCTAAAGCATAATTAGTGGGCTTTTGTTTTGGACTATTGTAGTTTTAGTTGGGCCTCATTTAAGATTTGGGAATTGGGCTATTGGTTTTAAAACAAAATAAAGAAAAAAAAACCCTAAATCTATTTTGTTTTTTCTTCTTCTTTTTCTTTTTTCTTTCTTCTTCTTCTTCCTCTCGTTTTGGAGCCGTCGCCCCCTTCCCTTGCTTTTCTTCTCCGGCGAAGCAGCACCGGCAACAGCTCCTCCGGCGACCCAGCCCTCGAGCGACGGCGTCGCCCATGAGTTCAGGTTCTTCTCCGACGGCGGCTGACATCGAGCAGACCCACGAACAGCGGGCGTTTGCAGCGACGCATCCTCGGCGGCGGCGCGATTTCCCGACAGTAGGGGCGGCGCTACGAGTTCTGCAGCAGCCACAACTGCATAACGGAGTACCCACGACCCGAACCAGTGGCAGCGACGATTTGGGCATTCTCCGATGACTCGGCATTGCGCACGGCCAGTTCTAGCGAAAAAAGTGCGGCGGCACGTCTTGCAGCAGCTGAGGCTTGGGGTCGGCAGCAATAGGTGGTGGTGGCTCACGAACCACGATAGTACTCGACGAACAGAAGTTACCCACGAGCGACCAGTGACGTTCCAACGGGAATTTACAATACAATAGTGTTTTAGGACGTTCGGCAGTGGCCCACTCCTTTTTGGACCCGAATCAACGTTACCCATCGCTTTTGACATCGGAACAACAAGCATAAGGACATTCGAGCTCAGTTTTGGATGCCCGAACCTCCTCGGCGTCGACCCACTCCTTACCCAAGAGGTTTTATGGTGAGATAGTAGGTATCGGATCATCTAAACTCACTTTCGATGCAAACTAAGTGTTTCTAACATGAATTCTAATCAAGTTTGGTTTGCTTTTGGATTTAGGAACCCTTCGGTGAACTTGGTAGCGCATTAGAACTTTGTTGTAAGTAGTTCTTACTTGGGGGATGTTTGTTGATTGAATATGTATGAATTGTGTGGTGCTTTCGGTGTGTTTATTATTTATTAATATGTAAGTTAATAGGTGTTATTGAGATGGTTTCGAGCTTAACTTTGCTATACTTGAATATCTCATGTATTTAGAGTTTGTTGGGCATCAATTGAGGACTTCTAGTTGTTATTATTGGGTTGCATCCTTGTTGTTTCTTTTGTTCCTTTCCTTTTACATATTAGGAAAATATCTTGTGTCATGATTATTGGATGTGCCTTGAAAGTTGCTGCTCGGTATGGGTGGAAGTGATTAAGCTTTGATGTTTGAAAGCATGTCTTGGGATTGAAAATGCAGGTGATAGTTTTATGTTATTTAGTTTATGTTTGCTTAGTTGGAAGCTACGGGATTATTTTCTTGTTTTGTATGATGAAGAGCATGTTGGATAATTGTGTTTTGATTAGATGTGTGAATGGCTTGTCGATGCATTTGAAAGATTGGAATTGGTGGCCTATCGAGTAATGAAAAGTATGTAGACGAGGGGCGGGTGCGTGCGTTGATGTTTATTATTTGGTTGCCATTGTGCTGTTTTGTGATGTTTAATATTGATTTCGATACGTTATTGTGCAGTGTAACTCTTGTTTATGTTGGTTTATGTGTCTGAGTAGTGTTGCATGTCCGTCGGTGATAATAGTGGAAATTTTGTATTGTTGAGCTGCTGAGATCTGATGTGGAATGATGTGTGTTGCAGGGAATGCTCGTTAAAGTGGACTTATTGTGGAGCTGTTGTTGTCTGAATTTTTGCATAAGATGTTTGGCGTGTCTGATGTGTTTATTTATGTCTAGCAATGCTTATTGAATACTGATGTTGGATGATTTCTTCGAATGTTGGATATTAAATGTTTGGATGAATTGTGTTGGGCGTGTTCTTAAAAGCTTTATGAACTGCTATGTGAAAAGTATGTTATGTGAAGCATGCCATAGGGTTATTTGTTGAAGCTTTTGTGTGCTCTATGTTGTGCTCAGGTTGGTTGCTGTCAAACTTTGTGTTTTTGAGATCTGTGATGCATTGAAATCATACTAGTGGTTGTGTCGTGATGGGCGTTGTGGTGGTTGCTGTTATTAGGGAAGTAGTACTGAAATCCTGGTTGGAGGCTAGAAATGATATGTGGAGTTATGAAAGTTACGAAGTGAATGGGTGAGTGTCAGGGCCTCGGGTATAAATGGTCGAGGGCTGATACGTCACTAATTGGGTATCGAGGCCTCAGGTATAAATGGTCGGGGGTCGATACGCCAATATTGGATAAAGATGAGCGTCGAGGCCTCGGGTATAAATGGTCGGGGGTCGATGCGAGGAGTCTTTCGAAAGGAGAAGTATTGGGGCCTTGGGTATAAATGGTCAAGGGCCAATAGATTGTAAGAAATCGAGGCCTCGGGTATAAATGGTTGAGGGTTGATGCAGAGTTCAAGGCCTTGGGTATAAATGGTCAAGGGCCGATAGATGGTGAAGTCATCGGGGCCTCAGGTATAAATGGTCGAGGGCCGATGGAGCAGTGTCGGGGCTCTGGGTATAAATGGTCAGGGGCCGACTCTGCTCGAAGGAGTTAACTGTGGAAGGCTAGAGAAGCTGTGATAAGCGTAGAGGTACTTGAGTTGTTAGGGAGACTAGAGGTTGGTAGTAAATGTGTTACTGGTTGTGGTTGTCACCGAAGTTTATAGAATGTGTCTATGATTGAATGCATAATGTGACGAAAAGCATGACAGTGAATGTTTCATGATTTGGTTGAGCATGATATGTGTTTGTTGATTCTTTAATAAGCATGACATGTTGTTCCTTGATAAGTATGCCGTTTGTGCGTGACCCTTCAGATAAGGGCTGCTTACTGAGTACTGTGGTTGTACTCATCCTTCTTCTTTCCCCTTCAGTTTGCAGGTATCGAGCTAGCTCTTGGAATGGTGATGGCGAGGAGGAGACTTGATCGGAAAGACCATTAGCTATGCTGTGTGCAATTAATTTCTTTTAGTTAGAATAGTTGTGGCCATTTAATGTTGTAGTTGAGTTGGTAGTGGTTGGTTTTGTTTAGTTTTATTGTCTAAAGGATGTTGTAAGGTTGCCGATTCATTATTCTTTTAGAGCATTAATTTTGTTAGCCTCTTGAACTACGAGATTGTAATCTACTTAGGATATTTATGAATACATTTGTTTAAGTTGATCGTACTTGAATTAGCTTTTGCTTCATTGCCATTCGAGATGTTAATATTCTTTTAGTGGATGGTTTATAGTTAGTAAGGTTTCCTTGAAGGGTTTAGTTAATGTGAAGTCGGTATTAAATGGTTTATCTGTATAGGATGCGAGTTTCTCTTAAAACATTAGTGTTGTTGTTTTAATTGTTCAAGCTCTCGTGAGTGTTGGAATCAAAGTAGCGCAGCAGAAGCGTGGTAGTTTTATTGCTTAGTGTTGTTGTGAAGAAAATTCTCTTGTTTATGCGAAAATTTTAGGTAGGCTTAGTAACGGTCCCTGTTTGGAAATGGTGAAATTCCTGGGGCGTTACATATTAGATACTTCACATAAGGTGAATTTAATTTTAATCTTCTTTAAAATTAATTAAAATTAAGAGCCTAGATTTGCATGAAACTCTTTATAATAAGTTTTAATTCTATCCGTTAACCATATATCTCTAATAAATTAATGAAAAAGAAAACTTATAAACCATACATTCATGATATTCATAAAAATAACATTTATATGCACTAAATACATGTCATGCTCAATCCATTCCAATTTTCAGTTAATCAACATAACACTTATATTAATTATCCATGAAAATTTTAAATCATGCAATCATACATTATAACAATTATATACATATAACAATTATATACATATGATGCATGCAACCTATGGTGAGATTTTAATTTATATGGCATACAACATATACAATTAATTAAACATACATTCAAAATGCCCAAATAATTAAATAGTAAATTTGGACTGGTTTTGGCATCCTAAGTCAACAATTAAATTAACATAATCTAAATTATATTAATTTAATAAAGACAAAAAAATTACAAAAACGCCTGTAGAGGCTCGAATCCGCAACAACCAAGGGAAACCACAAGGCAGCATCGAGACGCCAGTTAAAGTGTCTCGACGTTGTGACACTAGTAGCGTGCATGCACGCGATGGAATAGCAATACCAGCATCTTAGTGTGGAGGAGCACCGTCTCAACGCTCCGCCTTGGATCTACATCATCTTTTTCGTTTTCTTAAACCTTCTTTGTAAAAATTGATGCTTTACACACTCGATTTACACAATTAAATTCCCAAAAATGGGCCCTTACATTGATCTAATAAATATAAAATGTAAACCTAATGCCAAAACTGAAATGATCCAAAATGCAAAAACACATGCATCAAATGCAGAGAAAAACCCACCATTTGATTATGTGTAATTCAAAAGAAAAATAAGAACAATAACATTGGCTTAGATACCAACTGATGGGATTGAATCCCACAGCGGAAGCGAATTATTGCTTTGCTCAATTTTGCATATGAATTGAAAAACACAAACAAAAATACATGGTAGAAGACTTTTACCTTCGAAGCTTTTCTTCTTTACTGTAATACCAAATGACACCACCACGAAAGTCTTCCTTGAGCGAAGATATGGCTGGTGGGAATTGAAACTTCTTCCTAATGAAAGGAATTCAGAGAGTTTGAGAGAGAAAGACTTTTGTAATTCACAGCAGCGGAACTAAATTGCTGAACAAATTCTGCCTTGTTAATGATGAGTGACATCGCAACCCCCACTCCCCTGCATATGCAGAAGAGTTGAATTCAATTAATAATTAATTAATTAATTAATAACTAACTAATTATTTTAATTAGTTAATTAATAATCTAATTAATAGTTAATTAATTAAAAACTAATTAATTATTAATCTAATCAATAATAAAATAATTTAATTAATACATTTAATTAAAAATTAATAATCTAATTATTAACTAATTAATTAAATCCAGATGTTAATTAAATAAATAAATAGCAAATCATTATTTAACTTATAATTAAATATCACATATTTAATTAAGACCATATATTTGAATCATATTCAAATGCATCTCTTGTATAATGTATAGTTTTAATATGAATTCAATTCATATTATTATTTAAATCTTATTCAAATATTTCTCAAATGACATATAGTTCAATTAGAAATAAACTCTATATAATGTATTATTATATACATTAATACATTCCCTTATAATTTGAACATTTCAAATTCTTGATCGTTTTATCCGTTGTGAGCTACCAAGGGAACCTAATGGATCTACAGATATGAAGCTCAAACGATATGAAATTAATTGATTAAACTCATTAACCCTATTAACCAACATTAGTTAATTGTTGGTTACTCCACTAAATAACTAAAGTCGAACTGTAACGCCCCCAAATTTCGCTACGTATAACGGGATAACATCACTATAATACCTATTCACCCCCTCCCATTAAAGATAACGTAAAGTGCAATGCCCTCGAAATTACAACCTGAAATATTGAAATAATGCGATCATCCCCCTGTTCATTCCCCCTTCAACCCAAAGATATGAATCAGTTAATTTAAAGATAATCAGGGGCTTATAGCACAACCAATTCCTAAAAATTCATGCCTGCCTCAGTGGCTAGCAATCCAAATAAAAGAAAACAATCATTTGGTCCAGTAACCGAAAGTACACCAGTGACTCGAATAATAATAATATTCGCAAAAAAATAGTTCGCCTAAGAAGAATGAATAAAGAAAAGAAAGACGTCTCGTGAGTCAACCCAATGTCTAGTACTCTCCTAACAATAAGTTTCTAACGCTGCTAGCAATAAACTGCAGTTTCCGCTATCATAACCAAACGCAACTAGTGATCCCTCCTCGGTCAAGCACGTCATCACTACGGGTGGGGGCCCTGCTCACACCTGAAACAATTAAGGTAGAGGGGGGGGGTTGAGTATATAAAATACTTCGTAAGTAGCCCTCCCTAACTAATCACAACAGCATGCTCGTAATCACAGCAACATCAAACACAGTAACTAGAAAATCAAGCAACAAGAGATAATAACAGTAGATCAACATTCCAATACAAGCATCCAAACGCCGGGACTCCTGGAGCTCCGACTGCATGACTCACTAGCTCTTGACCTTCTTGAGCTAATACTCGCCCTTCACCCTAAGTTAGTACTTCAAGTCTAACTCTTCGACGCACATCGACCCTTAACATTTATCCCCAAGATACTGACCTGCCTCTACAAAAGTCTGGCGTTCGACCTTGCCATTTATCCCCAAGGCCTTGAACTGTTACTCATAAACACCACTCTATGTTAGTCCTCCAAGTCTAACTCTTCGAGTCGTATTGGCCCTTGACATTTATCCCCAAGACCCTAATACTCCTCTACAGAAACTTGATGTTGTGCCTGGTCATTTATCCCCAAGGCATTGAATTGTGCACCCGTCCTTAACATTTATCCCCAAGGTCACGATGACTACCCGACGTATTGGTCCTTGACCGTCACCACGTCTAGGCTCAATACTCATCACCAACTAGACTCATCATGTCGACCCCCGACCTTTTGTAGCCGGAACCTCAGCACTCATCTCTACCAAGACAGGTCTGTCAACCCTCGGCCTTCTACCTCCGGAGCCTCGACATCCAATAGTGACGTAACTGCCTCATCCATTGCCCACAAGTCCAGAAAACCCGTACATCCACTTTTCATTACCCGATAAAACACGCATTTGCAACGTCGTCATTCGCTAAGACTTTATCACATAATCCACAAGTCACCCACTACAAGAGCTTTGAATAACCAAACGACTAGTATGAATTTTCACTGCAGACAACCCACAGAAAAACAAACAACTAACCCGTCCCATCACTCCTGACAATCCCCATTAATCCTTCCAAGACAACCTATAAGCAATCCACATTCCCAATCACAACACCATTTTCCAGCATGCTTTTCATCTTACCAAGCAAAGCAATAACCGAACAGCTTCCAACTAAACAACATAAAACAACATAACATAAAATCAGCACATGCATTACATCTCAAACATATTTCCAAACATCATAGATCGATCACTTCCAACCATAATAATTAGAACGGACCAGTCATACCAACAATAAGAAACCATGCATTCTCATAATGTCTAACAATAAAACAGTAACATGTAACCCAACCATACTCACTGGTAGTTAATAAAAACAAGACTAACAATTTCTATATGCACGAAATAAATTAATCTAAATAAAAATAAGCACAAAACCATTCCATTAGCACTCGATACGCAAGCACTCGCCCCCTGATGCTACTTACTCACTGCTATGCTCCTAGACCTTGCGTCAATTCAACACCTAAGCAACAATAGACAAACAAAAATAATTAACACAAAATTTCCAACCATCGAAATTCATTATAAGGGATCTTGCAACGTCCATTACCGCAAAAATCAACTTCGTTTAGGTGCGGGTAACTCAGGCCTAACTTCAATAGATGTGGGTTGCATATATCGAACTTCTAGTGGTTATGGGTAGGCGCCGAAAGCAAAAACTGCTGCTGTCTAAGCTATTGTATAAACAAAAAAAAAACTCACCAATCGATACCCACGACACTGTGTGCAGCAAGGACCTGCACCGCGATTTCCGACCACCAAGGGAGATCGAACCCGCTCACGAGGGGGGCTGCCCCACCGGAAAACGCCATGGAAACAACACGCACGCCACACCGCCGCTGTCTGCTGCTACCCGACGCCGCGCGCACGCGTGCTGCTGCCTGAGGCCGCGCACCTATTGCTGTCCAACGTCACGCGCCGCTACTGCCAGAAGCCGCGTCGCCTGCTGCCGTCCACCTGAGATGGTGCGCTGCTGCATCAAAGGTTGCCGACCGTTGAGCACGAGTCGAGGAGGAACGGGTTGACGGTAGAAGGAGGAAACGAAAAGAAGGAAAACAGGGGGGTAGGTGTTTCACGAAGGAGATGGGTTTGGGGGTCTAGGGTTTTCCCTTCACTTTTCTTTTGTTCTAAACATAAGAAGGCTCACTTGGGCTAGGGTTTTCCCTCCACTTCTCTTTTGTTTTAAAATAAAGAAGGCCCACTTTCCCAATTACTTTTGTTAAAACAAGGCAAGGCCCATTAACCAAAAATTAGAATTCTATTCCCAACCTCCCTAAGATTAATTATCACCAATAATAGAAATAAGTAGTCGGCCCAACGACCCAGGATAATTTCCAAAGAAAGAAACTCGTTGTTAAACAATAATTAAATACGTACATACACGCCAATAACTCACAACAAATACCGCATCAGCTCGAAATAAAATGAAATGAAACAATTAAATTAAATTAAAATGATTTTTAAGAAAAAGAGGCCCTGAGACTCGAGGGTAACCTAACCTGAGTAATGCAGGGCATTACACGAACTCTTCTCACTGTAGAATATTTTGTGTCTACGAATTTTGACCATTAACTGTAAGTCAATCCTTCACGAATGTTTGTAACTACAGATGGGTCAAATTACCATTTTACCCCTAACTCCCCTCTTTCAAATTAAGTATCATCGATCCTCTAATAAGCGACATGTATATGGTCCAACCATTAAACAGAAGTCTCTCTCGGACAAGTATAAGGATAGGGCTCCTTGTTAAAGTCTTGGAGTCAGCACTTAAGAGAACACTCACTTACTTACCCTAAAGCCGGGAAGAAGTGAATTATATCTTGGGTAGTTCTCCCCAAAATGGAAGGAATATTGAGTCAGTGACTTGAGACACTCTCACTCATACAAATCAAAGGACGATCCCTTATATGTAGGAGTTCGTAACTCACTCAGGATCGAGATTGTGTTACCTAGTCTTCCTATGAAATTATAATTTATTAGTTAACGGTGTTATAACTAAAGATTAATTATTTTGCGGTCTGGTCTACATGAACAATTTGGATTAAGTCGTTTGTAACTATTACAAAGTGGGTCGTATCCATAGTGTTACCATGATAAGGTACCAAAACTTACCCATATACTATAGACCAGGATAAGGTACTCAACCTTACCCATATACTATAGACCCTTTAGGTTATTACTGGAACATTATCCACCTGTATATCGAATATATACTGTATATCAATTATATATTGTATATCAAATATATACACTCTATATTAAATATTTATTGTATATCAGTTTTATACTATTCCAATTACATGACATACCTCGGATGTTAGTTTATTGGATTTGAGTTAATGCAATTCTAAAATAAACATCAACAACAACTTTATTGAATAAATTTATATTTGTTTGACATTTACAAACTTTGTTTTTTCAGGTATTATCCAAATATAAAAGGGCTATTGGATGAACCGTAGCAGACACATGAGAAATTAGTCCTACGTTCTGCATGTTCGAAATCATATTGGAAGAAGAAGCCACAAATTCCATAGAGAATCATAGGAGGCTAAACCCAAAGATGAAGGAGGTGGTTAAAAAGGAGATAATCAAGTGTTTAGACACACGGGTGATTTATCCCATCTCCCATAGTAGCTGGGTCATCCCCTTTCGATGCATATCTAAAAGAAGATGGTATGACGGTGGTCACCAATGATGAAAATGAATTGATACCCATGAGACGTAACTAGAATACCATTTCCACTACCTTTTATTTACTAAGTGCTTGATCGTCTTGTTGGAAAGGAATGCTATTGTTTCTTGGACAGTTATTTTGGTTACAACAAAATGACTGTAGCTCTCGAGATCCAGAGAAAATTAGGTGGACATTCCATTGTGGGATGTTCATCTTCCAGATAATGCCATTTGGACTATGCAATGCTACCACCACATTTCAAATATTCATGGTGGCAATATTTTCAGATATGGTGGAACAAATTTTAAAAATTTGTATGGACGTTTTTTCTGTTTTCAGCGAGTCCTTTGAAAAATATTTTGAAAATTTTGATAAATATTTTAAAAAGATGCGACGAGACCAATTTTTTCTTAAATTTGGAAAAACGTCATTTCATAGAAAAAGAATGAATTGTTTTAAGTCAAAAAATTTAGGCAAGGGTATGGAAGGTTGATAAGTCTCTAAAAGAGCGTTATTCTGGTGTTTATTTCGGTAAAGTTGGGCATTAGAATGTCAAAATGTGTTGGTTTTAGGTCATAATTAGCACAAATAGTGCTTAATTACAAACTCATAGCTAAACATACTTAGTCTTGAGAACTTTGGCCAAAAAACAGCATAAACTCTCGTATTTGTGGTTCTTTTGCACAAGTTTTGAAGGAGGAGCCGAGAAGAGAAAGAAATGTGGAACCAGAGAGGAAAAGCCAAAGCATTGTCAAGTCGAAGCATATAAAAGCTATAGCATAGTGATATCAGGGCATGGGTGTCCGTACAGTTAATTCAAAAACAAGTGATTCACTTATGTCCGTACAATCCCCAGTCGGGTGCCCTAAAAATAGGACCCGATATTTAAAGGGAAGGTTGCCCTAGCCGACAGGTACGCAGATCCCAAGGGAGACAAAATTGGGGAGCTAAAAAGACCAAGGAAGGGAATATACCCATTTTCGGGAGGAGAGCTGTCGCCAGAAAGGGGAAGCGCGTCTACTAGAACGCGCTGACTACTCTTCTTGTCTGTCATTTAGCTATTTTGCTGTTATGGATTGTATTTCTTCTTCTTCCATTTTGTTTTCTTCACCCATTATGAGCTAAATCCCATTTCGTGGGAGGTTCACATGCTGTAACTGACTTGAGACCCAATCTCTAACATGCTACATTTATTTTTAAGCAAATCTGAATTTATTTATGAAATCTTCGCGTTACTGTTGGCCGCTGTTTCGTGTATGCTAGCTCCGATATTGATCCAGAAGGGCTTGTGGATGCTGATTTGTTTTGCTTGTGATTAGCGCTTTTCTATAGCTATAGGGATACTCAAGAATGGGGTCCCCTAATCATGCCTATAGTTTGGATTTATTGCTTGGGTATTTAGTAATGGAAGTTGTATTTATTCATGTTTGGAGTGTCTCAGAAGGGAACTGAGTCGAACTTGACACTAATAGCTTTGAAAGCGTGTTAAAGTATGTTGAATCTCCCCCGCCACCTTTATATCTTTTAATCCCCCATTATCGCGTATTGTGCTGCTATTTTCTTGAGTCAATAACTTTGAAACTGTTGTCTCTTGTAACATTCTGTCGTCCTGTTATTCCTTTGGTTAATTCTTCTAAATAATACTCATACTCAACTCTGTTTTTTTTTTTCATTGTTGGTATCTGCTTTTATCATTAATATGTAAACCAAAAATCCCTGTGGCTACGATCTCATTACGTACTACAATTGACTATTCGTGTATACTTGTACGCATCGTCGACATAGTTATGTGGATGCAACAAAGGTGACAAAGAAGAAACTGATTTAATTGCTAAACTACCCCATCCACACATGTTAAAATAGTAAGAAGTTTTTTAAGACACGCGAGATTTTACCACCATTTTAAGAAAGATTTTGCGGATATTTCTAAACCCCTATGGAGATTTTTGGAATTTTGATCAGCCCTTCGTCTTTTATGAAGAATGTTTAAAAGCTTTTGAAAAAACTTAAGAATGCAGTTAGTACAAGACCATTGATAGTTGAGCCTTATTGGGACCTTCCGATTGAACTAATGTGTGACGCCAGCGAATATGTGGTACATGTTATGTTGGATCAATGATGAGGTAAGGTGTAACATCATGTTTATTATGCTAGTAAGATATAAAATTAAATGTAGCTTAATTATTATACAACAGAAAAATAACTTCTAGTTGTTTTTGTGTTTGACAAATTTTGGCCCTACTTGATGGGAACTAAGATAATAGTTTTCACCCATCACTCCGCTCTCAAAAGTAGTTTTCTCCTTGTCTTCTAGCGCTATCGTGATCTTATTCTAACTGGAATAACCGTCTAAAAGGCAATAGCACTCCTTCCCTGCAAGAAGTTTAAGCATGTGGTTAATAAATGAAAGTGGAAAATGGTCTTTTCTAGTTACCGATCTCTCCAAAAGACAGTTATTATGGTGTTTATTTTGGTGAACTTGGGCATTAGAATGTCAAAGTGTGTCGGTTTTAGGTCATAATTAGCACAAATAGTGTTTAATTACAAACTCATAGCTAAAAATACTTAGTCTTAAGAACTTTGGCCAAAAACAGCATAAACTCCCGTATTTGTTGTTCTTCTGCACAGGTTCTTAAGGAGGAGCCGAGAAGAGAAAAAAGTGCTGAACCAGAGAGGAAAAGCCAAAGCATTGTCAAGTCGGAGCATATAAAAGCTATAGCATAGTGATATCAGGGCATGGGTGTCCGTACAGTTAATTCAAAAACACGTGATTCACTTATGTCCTCACAATCACCAGTAGGGTGCCCTAAAAATGGGACCCGATAGTTAAAGGAAAGGTTGCCCTAGCCAACGGACAGGCAGATCCCAAGGGAGACAAAATTTGAGAGCTGAAAAGACCAAGGGAGGGAATATACCCATTTTCGGTAGGAGACCTGATGCCATAAAGGGGAAGGTCGTCTGATGCTTTGTGCTGACTGCTCTTCTTCATCGATTTTGTTTTCTTCACCCATTATGAGCTGAACCCCAGTTCGGGGGAGGTTCACACGCTGTAACTGACTTGAGACCGAATCGCTAGCATGCTACATTTATTTTTAAGCAAATCTGAATTTATTTCTCAACTCTTCGCGTTACTGTTGGCCACTATTTCCTGTATGCTAGCTCCGATATTGACTCGGACGGGCTTGTGGGTGCTGATTTCTTTTGATTGTGATTAGCGCTTTTCTATAGCTATAGGGATACTCAGGAATGGGGTCCCCTAATCATGCCTATTGTTTGGATTTATTGCTTGGGTATTTAGCAATGAAAGTTGTATTTACTCATGTTTGAGGTGTCTCGGAAGGGAACCGAGTCGAACTGGGCACCAATAAATGGTAGCTATGCTAGAGTATAGGTTGATAACGTGTTAAAGTATGCTGAATCTCCCCCGCCACCTTCATATCTTTTAATACCCCATTATCCCTTCGTGTGTTGCTATTTCCTTGCGTCGATAGCCTTAAAACTGTTGTGTCGTCGTGTTATTCATTTGTTTTAATTCTTCTAGATAATATTCATACTCAACTCTGTATACTTTTTAATTGGTTGTATCTGCTTTTATCATTAAAATATAAACCAAAAATCCTTGTGGATACGATCTCGTTACGTATTACAATTGACTATTCGTGTATACTTGCACGCATTATCGACATAGTTGTGTGGACGCGACAAGTTTTTGGCATCGTTGCTGGGGATTTTTGAGATTTTATTTTAACATTGATATTTGTAGATACGGTGTTGAAGTGATTTTTCTTATTTTCACATTTGTATTTTGCTATGTGTTTTTGCGAGGTGCATGAACGATTAAGAAGGATTAGAAAATATGATTGATAACGAAATAGAGCGCACCCTGCACAGAAATCTACGAGAGTAGAGGCGACAACAAGCGGCAGCCAATATGGACAAAGTAAATAAGGCGGTTCCGTCTAATGTGCCTTTAAGACCAAATGTGGGAATAGAGGAAATAGTAGACGGGGTTCCTATCGCTGCTCATCCTGATGTAGCAGTGCCCTCTCTCAACGCTGTACTCTTAGCAGACGACATTGACAGGAGGATATGCAGCTCCAACATTTTACAACTTCAACCCAGTTATCACCGAGCAATAAATTGAAGCTTCCAAATTTGAGCTGAAACCAGTGATGTTTCAGATGCTTCAGACAGTGGGTCAATTTCATTGACATGCTACGGAGGACTCGCATCAGTATCTGAAATTCTTTATGGGAGTTTGCAATTCATTAAAGGATGAAGGATTGAGCAAAGAAGTGCTGAGGGTTAAGCTATTTTTGTATTCACTTAGAGATGAAGCCAGAACGTGGTTGGAGTCCCTTCCTTCAGAATCTATTACAAGTTGGGATGACTTGGCTGGGAAGTTTTTGATGAAGTACTTCCCACCCAGCAAAAATGCTAAGTATCGTAATGAGATCAACAATTTTCAGCAATTTGCTGGGGAATAAGTTAGTGAATCCTGGGAGCGGTTCAAACGATTATTGTAGAGGTGCCCTCACCATGGGATCCCAAGATGCATATAGATAGAGACATATTACAGAGGCTAGATGATGCCACACGCCTAGTGATTGATGCATCTGCAAATGGGACTTTGGTAGCAAAACTCTATGCTGAAGCATTTAATATTTTGGAAAGAATATGATGAAAACAATCACTCATGGTCTAATCCCAAAGCTGTTCAAGGAAAATCGAGTTAGGGGCTGGTTGAGTCTGAATCATATACTGCATTGAATTGAAAGATTGAGAATCTGACGGACTTGGTAACGAGGAGTATGACGCAGCAAAGTCCAGCTGGAACATGAACCGATATGGCTAATGTTAATCAAATTCAAGGAATTTCTTGCTCTTTCTGCGAAGGAGACCACCATTACAACAACTGCCCTGGAAATCCAGAGTCAGTTTATTATCTGGAGAACCCGCAGGATAATAGAAACAATCCGTATTCAAACACGTACAATCCTGGCTGGAGGAATCACCCTAATTTTAGTTGGAACGACAATCAAGGAGGACACAATGTGGGAACATCCAATGCTCCAACATTTCAGCAGAAGGTAAGTTGTCCTTGTGGTTTTGCAAATCAAGGACAGGTGGTAGCACAGAGGCAATCCGAAGGATCATTTGCATCATTGGAAAAGCTGATGAAGCAATACATGGCCAATAATGATGCCACTGTGCCAAGCCAAGCTGCATCATTAAGGAACCTATAATTGAAAGTAGGCCAGATAGCTACAGATCTGAAGAGCAAACCGATTGGAGCATTACCCAGCGACACAGAAGTGCCAAAAAGAGATGGTAAGGAACAATGCAAGGCCCTCACTTTGCAAAGTGGGAAAGCATTACCTCCGGCGCAACTGAATGCCCCAGCATTAAGCAAGGAACATATTCGAGTTGACGACGGAGAAACTCAGTTAGAACAGGACAGTAAGCCAGCAGAAGTACTCGTGACCACTCCACCAAAACAAACAGCTGAACAACCAAAGGACGGTCAAAACATATCCAAACAATCAATCAATCCAGTAATTGTTAGAGCACCTAAGACAGAGTCTACACATAATATAGTGCCCGAGAAAAGAAAACAGGCAGGCATATAAATGCTCCAACAGAATATAGGCCAGCGCCACCATATCGTAAACGGTTGCATACAAAAGAGCAAAATGTTCAATTCAAGAAGTTTTTAGATGTCTTCAAGCAACTCCACATGAACATACCGTTGGTGGAAGCTTTAGAGCAAATGCCGAATTATGTGAGGTTCTTAAAAGAAATACTCACAAAGAAAAGAATGCTGGGAGAGTATGAAATAGTAGCAACGACTAAGGCTTGTACCACTATACTCACGAGCAAAATTCATGCAAAGATGAATGATCCTGGGAGTTTCAGTATACCAGTTTCAATTGGGGGACAACAGATAGTGCTTGCCTTATGTGATCTGGGCGCTAGCATCAATCTTATGCCATTATCAATTTACAACAAGTTGGGCATTGGGGAAGCAAGGCCCATAACAGTGACATTGTAGCTGGCGGATCGATCCATTACGCATCCAGAGGGAAATATTGAAGACGTGTTGGTACAAGTGGAGAAATTTATTTTCCCTGCTGACTTCATTATTTTGGATTATGATGCAGATAAGGAGGTCCCTATTATTCTTGGAAGACCATTCCTTGCAACTGGAAGAGCTTTAGTAGATGTCCACAAGGGCGAACTCACAATGCGTGTACAAGATCAAGAAGTGAAATTCTCGGTGCATGACTCCATGAAATTTCCTTCTAAATCTAAAACGTGCTCAGTATTAAAGTTTTGGATGAAGCGTTAATGGAGGAGCTGGAAACAGAAGTCATGCTGGAACGTCTAGAAGTAGTTGGTGCCGAAAGTGTGGCCGACACGTTTGAAGAGGAGCTAAAAGATGTCAAACCAGAATGCTTGAACCCCAACAAAGGATTTGTGAAGAAAATTTATGAATCCCTAGACCTCACAAACCCGGAGCTTAGATTACCCAAGCCATCTATTGAAGACCCGCTAGTGCTGGAGCTTAAAGCATTGCCGCAGCATCTGAAATATGCTTACCTGGGTTTATCAGAGACATTGCCAATTGATTATGCTTGTTTACATGCGTAAAAAGAAGGTTTTAGATGCTGTTTTTACTATGTTTTAACTTTGTTTCAGACTTTTTCTCGGTCGTTTGAGTTCCAATTCATGCAAAATTCATATATGATGGTTTGTGGTTGGCTTATATTGTATTTATGACATTTTAGAACCATTTGGGAGTGCAAATTAATCAAAGGAAGCAAAAAGACGGAAATATCTACATGGGAGGCGCCAGACGCTTGGGAAGGCTGCATAAACTGTTTTTCTTCCAACTTTGCCCTTAATGAAACGCGTCTTCCAATGCGTTTTGGTGGTTCCAACCGATGCATACGTGTAGAAGAAGTGTTCCACTATCAGTTTGAGCACGATTTAGTCAGTCAAAGGAGTTGGAAATGGGTGATTCACCATCGTTTTAGAACCTACCTAACCAATTCTGCACAGCTCTAAATTCCAGCAGCTTCTCCACCAAATTCATCAAGCCTGGCTTCCTTCTCTTGATCATTTTTAGTGTTTCTTTGTTGCTTTCTAAGTACTTTTGAGTTGCTTTCATTAGTTGCTTTTAGTTTTTAAATCCCGAGCACTTTACATTCCTTTATTGAGCTTTGTTTTGTTTCCATTTGTACTTAGTTATTTTCTACTTATTCAAATATATAAAAATCCAGCACTTTGCTTATCTTCCCTTTGCCTTTACTTTATTTTTAGTTAAGAGAGTTGTGTTTTTGGAGGAAAGAGCACGTGACACTCCCCCTTACTTGAAAGAGAAGGGCGAAGCTCTCAATCCCGAGAAAAACTCACTGTTAGTTAACTTTTGTTTTTCACACATGCAATTCACATTCAACCATTTTACTTGCTGTATTTTCTTCAATATGTCTTTCTACATTCCCGTCTCTAGCTCGATTATGGATAGTTAGCCTTTTATTTCTAAAAAGGGTTGCTAAGAAGTAGTGTTTTTGCTTTTCATTCATTGCTCAACATGTTTTCCCAAAAAGTTAGGATTTAGAGAAGGCCACTGTAAGTCTTAACAAGTCAATACTGAAAAGGTTGCTTATTTGCATTGTTGAGTGGTTAAATCGAGGAGAGGAGCGCCTTAGACATAAGGGTTCCGGTTAAGTAGCCTAGACATAGGACCTTAACCCGAGGTTGCGACTATTTCCGTCCTAAAACTAAGATATCTCTCATAATAGACATATTAGGGTATGTCTTAGGACTTTGAACTTTCTTAGACATAAGTCAAGTGAAAAGCGTAGTCGTTGGTTCCTAAAGTAAACTTCATATCGTCCTTAGCGTATCCTTGATTCTTTGTTGGCTAACTTGATGTAATTCGGGTTAGGTTTTACCATTATCAGACCAAATCCCAAATCCAAAACCATTATTTGTGATCACTTCCCATTTTACAAGAATGACTCATTTCAACGTTCACTATTCATTAAAACGTTAGAGTTTGGAAATTATTTAGAAGTCCTTGAGGATCGATACTTGGATACTCCATCCATTTTATATTACTCTGACAGGTGTGCGCTTGCATCTATAGAATTGTTACCACGCTTAGTGCGTGCGTTCAGCATAACCCCAATCACCAATCATCATAGCAGCGAACTTACCCTTAGAAAAGGAGCAAATGCTGTTGAATGTACTCAAGACACATCAGAGAGCAATTGGATGGACTATTGCGGATATCAAGGGGATAAGCCTCAGTTTCTACATGCATAAGATAGTGCTAGAGGAGGGTTGCAACAACTCTATAGAGCCCCAGCGTAGACTTAATCCGGCTATGAAGGAGGTGGTAAAGAAAGAAATTATCAAGTGGTTGGATGCAGGGAGCATATATCCGATCTCAGAGAGCGAGTGGGTAAGTCCAGTGCAGTTTGTGTCCAAGAAAGAAGGTATGACTGTAGTGGAAAACGCAAAGAGTGAGTTGATACCCATGAGGACAGTGTCTGGATGGCGTATATGTATGGATTACCACAAGCTGAACAGAGCCACAAAGAAAAACCACTTTCCTCTCCCCTTCATCAACCAAATTCTGGACAGGTTGGCAGGTCACGAATATTACTGTTTTTTAGATGGTTACAGCGGCTATAATCAAATTACAATCGCTCCTCAATATCGCAGAAAACGACTTTTACTTGTCCCTATGGAATGTTCGCTTTTAGGCGAACGCCATTTGGGCTTTGTAATGCCCCAGCAACGTTCCAGACATGCATGATGGCCATCTTTTCTGACCTTGTTGAATCAGTAGTTGAGGTGTTTATGGATGAATTTTCAGTCTTTGGAAAATCATTTGAAAATGTTTGGATAATTTGAAGAGGGTGTTGCAAAGATGTGAAGAAACAAACTTAGCCCTGAATTGGGAGAAGTGTCACTTCATGGTGGAAGAAGGAATTGTGCTAGGGCACAGCGTCTCCAAAAAGGGCATAGAAGTGGACAAAGCAAAGATTGAAGCAATAGAGAAATTGCCCCCACCTATGAATGTCAAGGGCATCTACAGTTTCTTGCAACATGTCGGTTTCTATCGCAGATTCATAAACGACTTTTCGAAAATATCTAAACCTCTTTGTTCTTTGCTTGAGATTGATAAAGAATTTAACTTCACATCTGACTGTTTGCAGGCGTTCGATACATTGAAGTATGTTTTCACCCATGCTCTGATAATGACAGCTCCAGATTGGAACCAGCCTTTCGAATTAATGTGCGATGCCAACGACTATGCTGTGGGAGCAGTTCTTGCTCAACGCAGAGGGAAGCTGCTGCACCCGATTTACTATGCCAGGAAAACTTTGATCGAGGCACAGATTAACTACACCACCATGGAGAAAGAACTATTAGTAGTGGTGTTCGCCTTTCAAAAATTCAGATCATATCTAGTCGGGTCAAAGGTGATTGTTTACACGAACCATGCGGCTCTGAAATATTTACTGACAAAGAAGGATGCTAAACCAAGACTGATTCGTTGGATTTTACTACTGCAAGAATTCGATATAGAGATCAAGGACAAGAAAGGGAGAGAAAATTTGGTTGCTGACCACTTGTCCAGGCTGCCTACTCTGGAATGCCTCGAGAATAGGATTGAAATTAGAGGAACCTTCCCCGATGAGCAAGTGTTGGCTATTGGAGTTCGGAATGAAGATGAGGAACCATGGTTTGCAGATCTAGCCAACTATATTGCCAGTGGAATTCTGCCAGCAAGCATGAACAAGCAACAGTCGAAAAGGTTTTTGTATGAGAGTAAGTTTTATTTGTGGGATGACCCATATCTCTATAGGATTGGACAAGATAAAGTGATCAGAAGATGCATCGCCAAGGCTGAAGCACGACAAGTGCTGGCTAAATGTCATTTGACACCACACGGTGGCCACTTTGGAGGGTAGCGCACAACAGCAAAAGTTTTCCAAAGCGGATACTTCTGGCCCACCATTTTCAAGGATGCATATGAGCTAGCCCACCATTGCAACGAATGTCAAAGGGTTGGAAATATTTCCAAGAGATCAAAAATGCCTCTCACATACATCTAAGAGGTGGAGCTTTTTGATGTATGGGGTATGGACTTCATGGGCCCGTTCCCTCCATCCAATGGAAATATCTTCATATTATTGGCAGTCGATTATGTGTCAAAGTGGGTCGAAGCAGTGGCATGTGCCAATAGTGATGCCAAAGTAGTAGCAAAGTTTCTCCACAAGCAAATATTTACGCGATTTGGTACACCCAAAGCTGTGATCAGTGACGAAGACTCCCACTTCATCAACAAAGCTATAGCATCTCTCCTAGCTAAGTATAACATCAGGCACAAAGTATCCACAGCTTACCACCCCAGTCAAATGGGCAAGCTGATATATCCAATCGGGAGATCAATAGCATATTGGAAAATGTGGTTGGCACAAATCGAAGAGATTGGGCGATAAAGTTGGATGACGCGTTATGGGCTTATCGTACAACATTCAAGACACCTCTCGGAACATCTCCTTACAAGTTAATTTTTGGGAAACCTTGCCATCTCCCATTGGAACTAGAGCATAAGGCCTTTTGGGGTATGAAAAAAATTAAACTTGGATTATTCTGCTGTTGGTGATGTTTGCCGCTTACAACTGCTAGAGCTTGAAGAATTCCGTAGAGACACGTATGAAAATGAGAAGTTATACAAGGAAAAGACGAAGCGCTGGCACGATGCGAAAATCAATCCTAGAAGATTTGAGGAAGGGCAACAAGTGTTGCTTTTTAATTCGAGACTCAAAATTTTTCGAGGGAAACTCAAATCAAGATGGTCAGGCCCATTTTTGGTCTCACACGTCTTTCCCCATGGAGTAGTTAAAGTAGAAGAGATGGATTCAGGAAGAGAATTCATAGTGAACGGGCAAAGCTAAAGCATTTTTATGGAGGAAACGTGGTGAGAGATGCTAGAGCTCGCCACTTCGCCACAGACTGAGAAACCGACAACGGAATAAAGGGAGCAGGATTTAATGATTAATTGATTTATTGCTCCCCAGCTTCGAATTTAGAAATTTAGACGTTTAATCGTTTTTCTGCCATTTTGAATTTTGAATTCTAACTAGCTATCATTTTGATTTTTAGGGGGGAAATAATTACAAATATGGTTGAATGGGCAACTTTTAAAACGGGCTTGCACACAACTCTCGTAGCAAACGAAACCACAGCAATAGATCTGATGAAAGCACTGGAGAATAGGTACGATAAACCCCCAGCTAGTAATAAGGTATATCTCGTAAAGAGGTTCTTTAACATTCAAATGGAAGAGAATACTTCTGTCAATTCCCACATAAATGAGGTTACAGAATTAATCAATAAATTGGCATCAGTTAAGATTACTTTTAGTGACGAAGTGAATGCTATTCAGTTGCTAACATCTTTACATGAAAGTTGGGAAATGATGAAGACAATAGTGTCCAATTCGTTAGGAGACAAATCTTTGAAATTTTAAAAAATTTGTAATGCGGCAATTGCAGAAGAAATTCGTACAAAAGGGAATGGAAAAGAATATACTTCCGCGCAAGACTCAGCAATTGCTGTTGAAAAAGGCAAAGAGAAGGTTGCGTCCGATGACAGGCAGCAGAAGCATAGTAGGAGGGATTAGAAGAGAGATGTTGAATATTTTCACTACCACAAAAAAGGTCACATCAAGAAAAACTGTAGAATATTAAATGAGGATCTAAAAAGGTATATGACAGAGTCAAATGCAGTTGTAGACGATGCCTTCGTCTTTGTTGAAAGAAACACAGAAACAGGAAACCAGTCATCAGAGTGGGTAATAGACAGTGAAGCTTCAGTACACATATCTTCAAATAGAAGATTATTCGCATCTTTCATAAGAGGCAATCACGGCCACGTGAGGATGGGGAATGGAATAATTTCCAAGACTAAAGGGATTGGAAATATACAATTGAAGACCAATAGTGGGACTAAGTTATTACTACGAGATGTTAGGTATGTACCCAGTATCATAATGAACCTTATCTCTACAGGTAAGTAGGACGATGATGGTTATCAGAGTGAGTTTGGTGGGAACCAGTGGAAGCTCACCAAAGGATCCAAGTTGGTGGAAGTTGGCCATAGAAGATCTACAGTTTACATGTCACAATTGAGTGTTGTCAGAGAATCGTTGAAACAGTCGATGGAAGTTGCAAATGGTGTCCAAATAGGTAGGACGGAACCAGCAAAAAAGACAACCAGAATATATCAGGAGGATATGCCATCAATTCAGGAACAATAATTGGGAAGTCAAAGAACGAGAACATGTTCTTTAGGTTGTCAGGGATTATCCTTAGTTGTCAGACGGATAGGTGAATTAATGAAGTCGCGTTAGCGAACAGTTGCATCAGAAAAGATGAACCCATTAGGTACTGAGCTAAAGAATAGAGTTTCAATTCTGGCAGCAGACTTGAATAGAGTTGTCAAGTCATCAGTGGGAAGTTCATTCTTCAAGAATCAGTGTTTGAGAACGAAGAATGAAGCTTCAGATATCACCACTTAGTTTGAGTGGAAGCTCGTGACTGTGCCTCTTACATCTGGGAGACAAGACCACGTAGATTGTCCAATCTCAGGGCAAAGACGAATGATACCAGTGATTTCTGATATTTCGTTTTACAAGTTTCTAAACTTACACGAAAAGCCTTGAAGATTTTTTCAAGAAGATCAGAACTTGTTGCAGTAGAAGCCTTGGAGTTCTCCAAGATTATCAGATACTATTGTTGAGTGGGAGGCAAGATTGATGTTTTCTCTCCAAGTGGGAGATTGTTGAGATAATTGAGCCAAAACAGATGACCCGTGTCCTATAAGGAAAAGGATTTTCAAACAGTACTACCAATTCCTACAAGAAGTAGGATATTATTGTCTTATAATGATTACGATATTGTTTTCCTATAAGGATATAGATATTTGACCTCTTATAAATATAACCCTTTTGTTAAGGTTTCATTTGTACAGAATCCAAATAAGAGAGACTTGAGTGGTTGTGGGCATTGTGTCAAAAAAGAAGTTTGTATCTCATGGGTTTAGTGAGGGTATTTCCAATTGTGTAATTCTAGGTAGTCATTGTAAGAGTGTTTAAAATTAAGATAGTAATATCTTGAGTGAGATCTCCACTGTAATATTCCCAACTATAGTTGAACCTGTTTTTTTGCAGAAGACTGAACGTAGTCCCAGATAGGGGCGAACCAATACAACTTTTTCGCGAAGGATCGAGCGAGTGCAGCTTCTTTGCCAACGATCGAGCAAGTGCGACTTCTTCGCCAATGATCGAGAGGGTGCAACGTATTCGCCAACGATCCAACGGCTGCAGCGCCAATGATCAAACAGGTGCAGCTTATTCGCCAATGATCGAGTGGGCGCAACGTCTTTGCCAACGACCCAGTAGGTGTAGCGCCAACGATCGAGCGGGTGCAAGTTATTTGCCAATGATCGAGCGGTTGCAACTTCTTTGCCAAGGATCGAGCGAGTGCAACTTCCTCATCAACAATCGAGTGCAAGTTCTTCGCCAACTATCGAGGGGGTACAACGTCTTCCCCAAAAATCCAGCATGTGCAGCGCCAACGATCAAACAGCTGCAACTTCTTAGCCAATGATCAAGTGAGTGCAAGTTCTTCGCCAATGATCAAGCGGGTGCAACTTCTTCACCAAGGATATAGCGAGTGCAGTTTCTTCGCTAACGATCAAGTGAGGATCCAGTTTGCAGGTTGATATTTATCATGAGGAGCAAGAACTACTTTGATGGTTTATGCTCCTAATGATCATCCTTTATTCTACTGTAAACTAGCCTGCAATAAAGTCGAACACTGTATTTATCTTGCAACGTGATTGTGGCGTGGCCTTTAATTTTTTTTTAATTTGGACTTCTTTTTTTAAATGGACTGAACTTAATGTTTTAATTTATGCTGCGTGCGTACCCCCTAACGAAAGGGATCAAGTCATAGTGTAGTTCATTTGCAAATAGGCCATTCACCTTTTAAACTCAAGTTGGCTAGGAGTACTGTGCAGTTTAGGCTCTTGCGATAAGGTGTGTTTACATCTCAAATATTATCATTTTGCCCATATCCATCATTTATAGGATTGGTTGCATTGATAAGACTTTGCTTCACCTTCAAGCAACCTTATGTGTTCATGATAAGTGATCATTTTCTCTTCATACGTGAAGGAACGAGGCTGTGAATCTTTTCGCCATCAAAATTTTTCGTCTCCAAGATCTTCATCTTTCCTTTGTTTCTATCATTTTCCCCCGCTTTGGTACGATTGAAAGTATACGTTGAAGCTTGATTTTTCCTTTACGTAGAGACACTTAACCTTTGGAAGACTAAAGGTTGAGTCAAACATTGATTTTCTTCTTTCATCTCTGCCATACTCATCCTTTGGAAGATTGAAGTTGAGTAGTTGAAGGCTTGATGCGAACAATGACAGAAGTCTTTTATTTGATATCTGTTGAGTTGTCGATTTCTTCCACATTTATTTTATGTGTATTTGCAAATTCTTCCACTTTTTTTACCATGAAATGGTTGTGAGCATATTTGACTACATGTGTTTGTCATTACTACAGTATGATTTGTTTGAGCTAACTCATCACGATCTAGCTCGATCTTTCCTTCTTGAGCTAACTTTAGAATTAGTTCCTTTAAGACGAAGCATTTCTCTTCTGGATGGCTAATGACTCTATGATATTTGCAGTAGTTGGGATCATTTACTTTTCCCACCTATTCTAGTCATTTGGAGTTCGATCACTTGCATCTTTAGTAGTTGTTCTAACATGTCAGAGATGTCAGAATTAGGAAAATGATAAACTTTTTCTTGTATTTCCTTTAGAGTCAGACGACGCCTTTGATTCTCTTGTCGTTTTTCGACCTTCCTATCCTTTCTTTTTTAAGACGACTTGAGAGAAGTTGGGTTGATAACCATTGATTCTTTAAAAGTCGTCTAAGCATTCTTGCTTATTCTCTTTAAGTTAGTGACTAAAAGATCTTTATCTCATCGATTAGCAATACTTAGCTCCATGTTATGGGTGCAGGTTGCTAATTCTTCAAACGTGTGGGGTTTTATTCCTTGAATGATGTAGAGAAGTCCTCAATGCATACCTTGAATGCACAGCTCGATAGCAGATAATTAAATCAGTTGATCTTTGCAATCGAGACTCAATGCTCTCCACCTATTGATGTAGTTAACAACAGGTTCATCTTTTCGTTGCTTGGTATTGGTGAGTTCCATCATGCTTACAATTTGCCTTGTGCTGTAGAAGCGATTTAAGAACTCTCATTCCAATTGCTCCCAATCGTTGATAGATTCAAGCTTCAGATCCGTGTACCAGTCAAAAGCATTGCCTTTTAGTGTTAGATCTCCTCGAGTGCCAACATTTTCACATGTATCAACGAAATGAACAATATGTTGCTTAGGATTGCCATTTCCGTCTAATTGCTGAAACTTCGAGGCTGATATCCAGTTGGCATTCTGAAGTCATCAATCCTCTTGCTGTACGGCTTGGAGTACGTTAGGGAGCTTTGAGAAGGTCCGTTGTATTGAGCTCTGATCGAATTTTTGATCATATCTTGGAGCTGCTGGACAGACAATGAAGCAATTGAAACAGAACGTTCTCATTGTTCCTCTTGCATCATGTTTTTTCTTTTGTCATTGATATTCACAACGTGATTTTGGCTTACCTCAGCAACATTCCCAAAATCTTGAATTTCCATCTGGTTCATAAGGGAAGCAATCTTATAGTTTATCTTTTCGACCATTTTTGTCAGCATGTTAAGTTTCTTCTCCATTTCCAACAAATTTTATTCCATGATGGATGAGGCTTCTTTAGATGTCATTACTTGGGATTGAGAGAAAGAGATGAGAGGTAGAGATGTGCCACTGTGCGTGCCAATCTGTTCGAAGAGAAATTGAATAAAAGAAAACTCAAATTAATGAACTTGTATTTGTATTTATGTATGTGAGTGTTACAATCTCTAATGTATAACCCTCTGATTAACTCTCTCATATATAAACTGTAATCCAAGGGCTCGTGAGCTTGTTCTTGAATGGTTGATGCCTTCAGCTTCTTGCTTGACAAAGGATCATTGAAGTCTTCGGCTTTGAGCTTGTTTAAAGACTTTAACTTGTTGATGAAGTTCTTTGGCTTGTAGCTTGATAAAGACTTTGTGAAGTCTTCGGCTTTGCGCTAATGAAGTTCTTCGATTTTGCGCTGGTGAAGTTCTTCGGCTTTGCAGCTTTTCATGTTTTTCGGCTTTGCAACTTGTTGAAATTCTTCGGCTTTGCAACTTGTAGAGTTCTTCGACTTTGCGGCTTGTGGAGTTCTTCAACGTTGTAACTTGTTGAAGTTCTTCGGCTTTGCAGCTTGTTTAAGTTCTTCGGTTGTGCAGATTGTGAAGTGCTTCGACTTTGCAGCTTGTTGAAGTTCTTCAGTCAATTTAATGAAGACTTTGCAGTTTGATGGAGTCTTCAAGTATTGTTGCTTGGGGAAAGAAGATCCAATGTTCTTGAAGTCTCGTATTCTACAATTCTCGAATTCTTCAATTCTTGGCTTTTGATGTTTCGCTTGACTCTAAATGATCATAGACAATTCGAGTGCTCTGAATCTCCAATTCTTCTACCTTTTTCTGACTTCTTCTTCCCCTCCTCGAATGAGACGTGACCTCCTCTATTTATAGAGTCTTGGTGGGTCTTATTGGGTCGTCGGTTTAATGGGCCATCGACTTCAGCCTAGTCTCTTTATGGGATTTGATCCAGTTTGTTGATTTCATCAGACGACCATAAAAGAGACACCTGCCACGATTTGATTTGTCTATTTAAAATTAATTTAGGACACGTGTAATTTTATGATTGGTCCAAAATGTAATTTTAAATTGTGATGTGGCACTTAGTAATTGGCCGAAATTTCTCATTCAACACCAAGTAAGCAAATGAGCGTACCAAATGTATAGCCTCCAATAATTACTATACAATTGGGTTTATAGGGTTTCTTTCTTACTCTGGAAGGAGTATTTAGGGTGTGTTTGAGAGTAATGGTAGAAGATGTGATTTTGAAAAAATAGATTTAAGAATAATTGATTTTCTAAAATCACCACTCAAGTGATACCTTAAAAATAAATTTTAAGTGATTGTATGCTTTCCTAAAATCAATTATTTTAATTTGCCACACATGATTAAGGGGAATAGAAGTGATTTTAGCAATGGCAAAGGTGATTTTTGTCACTCCATCATATTTATTAGGAAGAGTTGACTCACTGAGTTAAAGGAGTAATATAATATGATAAAATAAAACAATAAATATAAAATCTCCCACAATTTTAAGATTTCGAAAATAAAGATGAGCATCTTTACTATAGAGTGGTTGTAGGTACCTTTTAGATTTGAACCTCCACTTACTGTTAGCAACCGTATATTTGAAAGAATCATAGCGAACTAAGTCTTGAACTAGGTCTTTTGGGCCAAACTTCCACTTACGACACACATAGTACAAGCAATATATAGTGTATTCTATTATCTGGGTTGCACGTTAAACGTTCATGTACACGTATCATAATTAATTAATTATATTAATAATTAATAATAAAATTAATAATTAATTAATAATCAATTCATTTAATTTAAATTTATTTATTATATTTTTATTAATTAATTAAATCCAAATATGAATTAAAAATAAAAAAATGTAATTATTAATTAATTAATTAATTAAATCCAAATATTAAATAAATAAATAATTAGCAATTAATTATTTAGCATTTCATTAAATATCGCATGTTTAATTAATACCATATATGTGAATCATATTCAAATGCATCTCTTGTATAACCTATAGTGTTCATATGAATCCAATTCATACTAATTATTATTTGAATCTTATTCAAATATTTCTCTCATAACATATGTAGTGTAATCCAAAATAAATTATATATAATGGATCATTATATACATTCCTTATAATTCGAACATTTCAAATTCTTTCATCCTCATTTTACCCATTGTGAGCTAGCAAAGGATCTAATGGACCTACAGATCTGAAGCTCCAACTGCACACTTCTCACTGTGAAATATTTTGTGTCAATGGACATTGACCATTAACAGTAAGTCAGTCATTCACGAGTGTTCGTAACTACAGTTAGGTCAAATTATCATTTTACCCCTAAGTTACCTCTTTCACCTAAACTACTTTTGATTTTCTAATCAACAACCTGTTTATGGTCCAACCATTAAAGAGGAGGCCATCTCGGGCCAGTGCGAGGGTGGGGCCCTTTGTTCAAGTATTGGAGTCAGCACTTAAAAGAACACTCACCTAGTTACCCTAAAGCCGGGAAGGAGTGAATTTCATCTTGTGTAGTTATGTTCCCAGCTCCCCACTCGGTCTCATCCCAAAATGGAAGGAATATTGAATTGGCAACCTAGGCCACTCTCACCCATACAAATCAAATGACGATCCATTATAGGTAGGAGTCCATAACTCACTCAAGATCGAGATTGAATTTGTATGGTCTTCATATGAAATTATAATCTATTAGTTTGTTATAGGTAATATATTATTTCACGGTCCGGTCTTATACAAACTCATTGTATAGGATACCCCCACTTACATGTCTCCACATGAATGATTTAGATTGAGTCATTTGACACTATTACAAAGTGGGTTGTATCCATAGTGTTACCATGATAAGGCACTCTACCTTACAATATACTATTGACTAGGATAAGGTACTCAACCTTACGCATATACTATTGTCCCTTTTGGTTATTACTTGAACATTATCCACCTGTATATGAAATATGTACTGTATATTAATTATATAATGTAGATCAAAATACATACACTATATATTGAAAATATATTGTACATAAGTTTTATACTATTCCAATTACATGACATAACCCAGGATATTAGTTTATTGGATTTGGGTTATTGCAATTCTAAAAGAAACATTAATAACAACTTTATTGAATAAATATATAGGGCATAAAACCCAACAAACTAACCTTACCACTACAACATTGAATCCAACATAGAGCACAAAATAATAATCAGTAAGGTGGTAACAATGGTAGTCGAGAGGACATGGTGGAAGAATATGTGGAAAGGATTGATGCTGCCACGGGGAATTTAGAGATACATGTAGGGCATATTGCCAATAAGTTGAAGACCATACCATAAGGTACATTGATTGGACATACAGAAAATCCCAAACGGAAAGGAAATAAGCAATCAAGGCAGTCCCAACAAGAAGCGGATTAACCTATAATGACCCAGCATTACTAGATGAATGAAACGATGCATCTACATCTATACTTACATATGTGCCTGCATCACGACAAGAGGAGAGGACAGGGAACCTATATGATAAAATAATAATGGTAAGATAATTGACAAAGGTAAGTAAGTATCGCCTGGGTGCTACTTCCCAGGTCGGTAATTTTAAAATTCCTCCCTCCCCCCTCCCCCCCGAAGTCTATCTAAAAAGAATTAGGATATCCACTTTAAGAAGTTCTTAGAGATATTAAACTAGTTGCATATAAACATCTCATTGATATATTGTTTAGAATAGATGCCTAATTAAACTGAGTTCTTAAAAGATATTACTTAGATGCGAAAGAAACTCGGCGAGCATAAAACAACAGCCTTAAAAAACTGAAAGTAGTCATATTGTAGGAAACCCATTACCTGTCAAATGTAAAGACACAGGTTGTTTTACTATTTCTAGTTTGATAAGTGTGACGAACCTGGGGAGAGCATTATGCGATCTAGAAGAAAGTAAAAAATTGATTCCTCTTTATGTTTTCAGAGAGCTAGACATATGAGTAACTTCCCCTACTACTGTAACTTTGCAATTAGATGATATAGGTAAATAAAGAAACCAGATGGTAAAATTGAAGATCTTGTAAAAGTTGATAAATTTTGTTTTTTCCGCATATTTCATTATATTGGATTGTGGAGTAGATCTTGAGGTACCAATCATTCTTGGGAGACCACTGTTTCCAATAAAGGACACTGTATTTAATGTAAAAAATGGAGAAATCACGATCAAAGTTAATGATGAGCAAGTTATGTTTAACGTCTTAGATGCAATGCGATTATAAGCTGATCACTGCAAACATAGAAGCATATATGGAAGCTACATAAAAAGATGCTGAAAAAGTGCCTGACACTACTTTGGCAGCAAGGGAAAAGTTCTAGATTTCTCAACCAACAGCTGATCTTCAAACTCTGCGACCATCCATCACCAAACCTTCCGAATTGAAGAAGAAACAATTACCTTCTCATTTAAAATATGCATATTTGTATTTAAATGACACCGTATTAGTTATAATCTCTTATTAGCAGACTAATGAGCATGGAACTTTACTTTTTCAGGTATTATCCAAATACAAAATGGCTATTGGATGAACCGTAGTAGACACAAGAGAAGTTAGTCCTACGTTTTGCATGTATGAAATCGTATTGGAAGAAGAAGCCATAAATTTCATAGATAATCATAGGAGGCTAACCCAAAGACGAAGGGCGTGGTTAAAAAGGAGATCATCAAGTGTTTAGATGCATGGGTGATTTATGCCATCTCCAATAGTAGCTGGGTCATCCCCGTTCAATGCATATCAAAAAAATAAGGTATGACGATGATCACCAATGATGAGAATGAATTGATATCCATGAGACGGGGACTGGAAGGAGAGTATGTATGGATTACTGCCACTTTAATAAGGTAAGTAAAAAATACCATTTTCCACTACCTTTTATTTACCAAATGCTCGATCGTCTTGCAAGAAAGGAATGTTATTGTTTATTAGACGGTTATTTTGGCTACAATCAAATGACTTAGCTTTTGAAGATTAAAAGAATATTAGGTTTACATCCCACTGTGGGACGTTCATTTTCCAGATGATGTCATTTGGACTATGCAATGCTCCCACAACATTTCAAAGATTCATGATGGCGATTTTCTCTTCTCAGATATTGTGAAACAAACATTAAAACTTTTAATGGACGATTTTTCTATTTTCAGTGAGTCCTTTCAAAAATGTTTTGAAATTTTTGAAAAATATTTTAAAAAGATGTGAGGAGACAAACCTTGTTTTAAATTGGGAAAAGTGTCATGTCATGGTACAATAACGGATTGTTTTGTGTTAAAAAGTTTAGGTAATGCAAGCTAACATATAGAAATTGGTTTAATTACTAAACTACCCCCATCCACACCTATTAAAATAGTAAGATCTTTTATAGGACATGCAAGATTCTACCACCATTTAATGAAAGATTTTGCAGATATTTCTAAACCCCTATGGAGATTATTGTAAATAGATGGACCTTTCGTCTTTAATTAAGAATGTTTAAAATCTTATGAAAAAACTAAAAAATGCATTTAGTACAACACCATTGATAGTTGAGCCTTGTTAGAACCTTCCGTTTGAACTAATGTGTGACACCAGTAAATATGCACTGGGTGTTATGTTGGGTCAACGATGAGGTAAGGTGTTACATCCTGTTTACTATTCTGGTAAGACATAGGATTAAATGTATCTTAATTATTCTACGCATAAAAATAACTTTTAGTTGTTGTTTTTGTGTTTGACAAAATCCGACCCTACTTAATAGGGCATAATATAATAGTTTTTACACATCACTCTACTCTCGAAAGTAGTTTTCTCTTTATCCTCCGACGCTATCGTGATCTTATTTTAACTAGAACAATCATCTAAAGAGCAATAGCACTCCTTCCCTACAAGACGTTCAAGCATATGGTCAATAAAGGGAAGTGGAAAATGGTATTTTCTAGTTAGCTTGTTCAACTGACGATAGTCTATGCATACTCTCCAATCAGTTACCGTTCTCATCGATATCAACTCATTGTCATCGTTGGTGATCACCGTCATGCCACCATTTATTGGGAACGTATTGAATTGGGCTAACCCAACTATTGTCTTAAATGGGGTAGATCACCCCGACTTCTAACCACTTAATTATCTCCTTCTTGACCACCTCCTTCATTTTGTGATTCAATCTTCGTTGGCTCTCAATACAATTGGTGGCTCATTCCAAGATGATATTGTGCATGCAAAATGCAGGGCTAATTCCTATTATATCTGCTATGGTCCTTCTAATAGTCTTTTTATACTTGGATAATACCTGCAAAAGAGAAATTTAATATTCATTGGTCAAATATGGAGAAATGATAACTAGCAAAGTATCATTTGAACTCAAATATGCATATTTAAAATGAGAGGGTAGAGGTTTCTTCTCTAATTGGGGAGGTTCAATTATGGATGGTTGCAAGGTTTTCAGATTAGCTGCTCTCGGTTGCAAAAACTCAAACTTTTCCATCTTCGTAAAAAATGCGCCAGATGCATTTTCAGCTTATTTTTTCTGCGGCCTCCGAATCTGCTTCCAGCTCTACAGCTATCAACTCTTGAAGTTCTTCCATGGTTGCCCATATTGCAGAGTACTCCTCAACTTCATCTGGGAGACGCATTGCATCAAGGACACTGAATGTAACTTGCTCAATATTGACATTCATGGTGATTTTTCCTTTCCTTACATGAAATATAGTGTCATCGGTTGCTAAGAACTGTCTTCCAAGAATGACTGGCATCTCAAGATTTGCTTCACGATTCAAAATAACGAAATCTGAGGGAAAGATAAATTTATCAACTATTCCCTTATAGTTTTTTTATGGACCTATAAGCTAATTGCAGAGTTACAGTAGTGGGACGAGCTTCTTCTATGTTTAACTCTTTAAAAACATAAAGAGGCATCAAACTTGTGCTTGCTCCTAAGTTGCACAATGCTCTTTCTAAGTACTTATCACTTATCGAACAAGGGATAGTAAAACTACCTAGGTCCTTACATTTGATAGGCAATGACTTTCGTAGAGCATCACTACTGCTTTCTTTCAAGGCTACCGTTTTATGCTCGCCTAATTTGTTACGACCATAATTGATGTCTTTCAAAAACTTGGTGTAATGAGGCATCTACTCAACTTGGTGTAATGAGGCATCTACTCTAAAACATCTACCAATTTGATGTTTATACGCAACTGTTTCAATATTTCAAATATTTTTTCAAGTGAATATCATTATTTTTAACTAACCTTTGAGGAAGATGTGTGAATATTTTAAAATTACCCATCTACGAAGTAGCACGAGGCTCTACTTGCTTACCTTTATCGGTTTTCTTACTATTCTCATATGAACTTACTTCTTCGACTTTCACTTCTGATTCTGGTGCAGGCTTGGATGCGGGTACAGATGTAGATGCATTGATTCCTTCATCTAGAATTGTGGGTTCGTTATAGGTTAATCCATTCCTTGTGAGTGTGTCCTGACAATGTACGTTGCGGTCTTGATTTCAATTCATTTGCTAATTGCCCTACTTGCATCTCCAGATTTCTCATGGAAGCATCATTTCTTGTCATGTACTCTTTCATCAAGGCTTCCAAACTTTCATTGTTACCACCTTACTGATTAGTATCATTGTTGGTCATTTCTTGTCATGTAATCTTTCATCAAGTCGTCGTGGGTCGTGTCGCCGTGCACCGCTGCTGCTAGAGTTGTCGGTCGCTGCTGAGTTTCGCTAAAGAAGTGGCTTGAGGTGGCGGCTGCTACAAGGAAGGGAGAGGAAGAAGAGGATGAGATGATAGTTTTTCTTCTTTTTTGTTTTCCTTCTCTTCTTTCCACTTTTTTTCTATTTTCTTTTCTTTTCTAAAAAGAATAAACCCAAATAATAAGACCGACCACCTTAAATAAGAGGGAAAAATCCTAATTTTTTTTCAAAAAGGAGACGAACTCTTAAAAGGATTGAGAAAAAAATATATTGAATTTAAAATCCAATGATAAAATCCATAAATTAAATTTTCAAAACTTCGAATTAAGATTTCATTAAAAATCTCCTCCAAAACTAAAAAATTTAATTTATCTTAAACGTACCAGGTTAAACTTAAGTTCTAATTAATCCAGAATTAGAACTCCAAAAATAGAAAAATCAATAATTCAATTTATAAATATACGGAAACAACCAAAGGCACATATTAAAACTTAAAATAAAATAACCTCAATACTTGGGGGAGTTACATAGAGGATTTTGCTTCACTTGTGGATGCTCAATGATTGATGTTTGAATATTTCAATAATCATCTTTGTTTATGATGGGATGTGAATCCCGGAGCGGAAGCGGATCATCGTTCATGAATTTTTGAGAAGCAAAATCAAACATCCAATAATTAAAATACAGGGGAAAGAACATTTTTTTACCTTTGAAGAACTCTTCCTCAATTTGATTTCCCGAACACCACCAAAGACTCTTCCGTGCTATCCTCTTAGGTCTCAAGATCGTGCTTGTGGGAGCACCGATTTTGGAACGTAAAGGGAGAATTGATCAGAGATCAATATAGAGAGATACCTTGAGAGAAAACCTGGGAAATCATGTTCACTTTTCAGCAGAACAATTCTGCCTCGATAACCAACAAAAATGACATGGGGAGTTACCTCACGTCATTAAACTTCTCACTCCCCTCTCAAATGCAGGGGAGTTCATAATTAATAATATCAATTAATTAATAATATTAATTAATTAATAATATCAATTAATTAATAATATTAATTAATTAATAATATTAATTAATTAATATAATTAATTTATTAAATAATCATTAATCATATAAATAATTATTAATTATTAATCTAATTAATAATTAATTAATTAAATATAAATACTAAATAGTTAACAATTAATTATTTAACATTTAATTAAATATCCCATATTTAATTAAACCATATTCTCTTTTGTAAACCTATAGATTTAATGTACATATTATGTGCATTAATTTTTAACCTGTAGTGTTAATATGAATCATATTCATATTTATTTTATTTGAATCTTATTCAAATGATTTCTCTCATAATATATAGTTTCAAGTAGAATTAACTATATATTATAATGTATCAATACACATATATTTCCTTGAGCAATTTCAACATTTCAAATTCATCCAAAAACTTCATCATTGTTTTACCCGTTATGAGCTAGCAAGGGGATCTAATGGATCTACAGATCAGAAGCTCCAACGATGCGAGATTAATTGGTCAAACTCATTGACCAAGTTAATCAATAGTCGTTAACTACGGGTCACTTCACTAAAGACCTGTAGTTGCACTCTTCTCACTGTAGAATATTTTTGTGTCCATGGATATACGATCATATTTTTGTAGAATATTTTAAATTAGTATCCTATTTTGCACTCTTCCACCGCTACAGCCTCGAATGAACGGGTTGCCGCCCCGTACTCCTCGCCTTCGCAGTTGGGGGAACGTGGGAGCGTGTTCCGGGGCAAGTGCCGACGTGGGTGTGGATCCAGTCGTGGTTACTAATATGATCGCCGAGCTTACAGAAGTCAAGGCAGGGCTCGAAGCGGTCGAGTAGGGCAGCGAGGTGTCAGACTCTTCTATCTCTTGGGATCCCGCCAGAGGGAAAGCACCGCTGCATCCGACCAAAAGAACGGAATATCGATTCTGACCTTGTAGGGAGGCCCGAGCTGGAGCACCCCGTGAAAACCTCAACACCTGGGGGCTAGTGGCACCCTAGGAGCAGAGGTACGAAGAACCCCAAGAGCACCGATGACATCGCTATGATGTACTTCACAACAGGATTGAATGATATAAACTTGACGATCGAGTTCGGGAACCGTTCGCCGGCCTCCCTGAATGAAATGCTTGCCCGAGGTCACCAGTATATTGATGGCCTGGAGTTGTGGAAGGCCAACGGATCCAGGCGAAGCAGCCGCGGTAAAGATCGAGACCAGAAGTCTCCCCTTTCTAAGAAGCAACGTAGTGGTGATCGAAGTTCGTCTCGGCGTACTGACGACGACAAGAATAGAGGCCGACGTGACGAAATGGTGCCTCCAGATCGTCGAGGGCCGAAGTTCGACAGGTTTACTTTGTTGAACGCCTCAATCGCAGAGATCTACGCAACAATCGAAGACACCGACATGGAGGCGCTATTCGCAGCCCCGGAAAAGCTACACGGATCCTCGGGAAAGCGGGACAAGCGACTCTACTGCGGATTCCATTAGGATCACGACCATGATTCCTCCCGCTGCTTTCATCTGAACGAGCAAGTCGAAGATCTGATCCGGAGAGGTTATTTAAAGAAGTATGTTGACAGTAGAGAACGAGCTGAGCCAGAAGGATCAACTCGGGAGGAGAAGTGAGAGAGATCATGTCGTCCCAACGAAAGGAAGATCGTCTCGCCGTTATAAACACCATTAACGGGGGTCAGAGCGGGGGATAATCAGAGCAGAAAATAAAGGCTCTAGCCCGATAAGCAGCACACGAGGTCTGTACGTCGTACCCCAAGGAGCCCTGTGATGTTGATCTTGTTCAACAAGCAGGATGGTGAAGGGGTGCATATGCCCCACAACGACGCTTTGGTAATCGCCCCCCTAATAGACCATGTGAAGGTTAGAATAGTTCTCGTCTACGGCGGGGCGTCGGCCAACATATTGTCTTTCTCGACCTACGCAGCTCTAGGGTGGGAGAGGAAACACTTGAAGCACAACCCAACTCCCTTGGTCGGCTTCGTTGGGGGGTCGGTTAGCACGGAAGGATGTATCTCGCTCCCTGTCACTATCGGCGAAGGAGATCAGCGAGTGACCAGAGTTGCCGAGTTTGTTGTAATAAACCGAAGCTCGGTATACAGTGCCATACTCGGCCGACCCCTGATTCACGACTTCAGAGCAATTCCATCCAGTTACCATCAAGTTATGAAGTATCCGACTCCAGTCGGAGTTGTGATGATCCGAGGTGAGCAGCAAACATCAATATAGTGCAACGCTGCTGCAATGAAAGGGATCGCCACTTGTGCAGCGATCGAGAAACATGAAGCGACTGCACCACCACATACCAATAAGGCTGTATTGTTACAACGTCATGCCCTTTGGTCTGAAAAACGCTGGGGCGACCTATCAGTGGATGGTCAATATGATGTTTGCCAAGCAGATCGGGCGCAACATGGAGGTGTATGTAGACGACATGTTGGTAAAGAGCAAGCAGACGAGCTCCCATTTGACCGATCTTGCAGAGGCCTTCAGTATACTTCGAAAGTATCAGATGAAGCTCAACCCGAGCAAGTGCGATTTTGGGGTTTCGTCGGGAAAGTTCCTCAGATTCATGGTTCACGAACGTGAGATTGAAGCCAATCCGAACAAGATAAGAGCCATCCTCGAGATGGAAGCACCGAGGAATATTTAGCAACTTCAGAGACTGAATGGCCGTCTGGCAGCTCTTAATCGCTTTGTGTCTCGCTCCACTGACAAGTACCGCCATTTCTTCCAAACATTAAGGAAAAAGGGTCGGTTCGAATGGACCGATGACTGCGAAGCAGCACTTCAGCAGCTAAAACAGTACCTCAGTAAGGCCCCATTGCTGTCCAAGCCGTTGTCTGGTGATGTTCTCTATCTGTACTTGGCCGTGTCAGAAAATGTGGTGAGCTTGGTCCTGATCTGTGAAGCGGAAGGGCGATAGAGCCCCATTTACTACACGTGAAAATCAATGACCGAGGCCGAGGCTCGCTACCCTTGTGTTGAGAAGCTGGCCCTAACATGGTGATCAGCGCGACGTATGCGACCGTACTTCTAGACGCATAAGATAGTCGTTCAACAAACTTCCCCTTGAGGCAGATTTTCTATAAGTCCGGAATGTCAGGTCGGCTGATGAAGTGGGCTCTGAAGCTCAGTGAGCATGACATCACCTTCGAGCCCAAGACAGCTATGAAGGGTCAAGCAGCCGCGAATTTTGTTGCCAAGCTGACCCCAGCTAGGCTGAGAGCCGACGTCGCGACCAATGGACACTTTATGTGGACGGTTCATCCAACGAGAAGGGTTGTGGATGAGGCATGCTGCTCCTTGGCCCTGGAGATCTTCTATTAGAGTATGCACTCCGATTCAATTTATGAGCTTCAAATGATGAAGCCGAGTACGAGGCCTTGATAAACTGGCTGAGGGTTGCAAGGGGGATGGACGTGAACCATGAATCAACCAAGTGACCGAGGAGTACCAAGTGAAAGACGCTCGTATGGAAAAGTACTTGGCCAAAACTCGCGAGCTCCTTGCCAAGCATATATGATCCGACAAGTTCCGAGGTCAGAGAACACCAACGTCGATGCACTGGCTCGCTTAGCATCGGCCTACGAGACCGACCTACCGAGAATTGTACCGGTTGAAATACTTGCTGAGTCATCCATCAACCGACTTGAAGTAATGGAAGTCCAGTCACCTCAGCCCATGTGGATGGATCAAATCAAAAGTTTTCTGGCTAGCGGTTCAACTCCGACGGATCCGGGCCAAGCCATAAAGCTCTGACGTTAGGCGGTTCACTATGTAATGCAAGAAGGTAAGCTTTTCAAGAGAGGATACTCTCTACCATTGTTGCGGTGCCTCGATCCAGAGGAAGCGAGGTATGTTATTTGCGAGATTCACGAAGGAGTCTGCAGAAACCACGGTGAAGCTCGTTCTATGGCTGCAAAGGTCGTTCGCCAGGGCTACTATTGGCCGACCATTGACCATGACACTAAGGAGTTCGCCAAGGCGTGTGACAAGTGTCAGCGCTTCGCGGACATCTTGAGACAACCCTCGGAGATGTTGACGCCGATCTCAGGTCCTTCGCCTTTCGCTCAGTGGAGGATAGATCTGATCGGCCCACTACCGAAGGCGAAGGGACAGCTGAAGTTTGTCGTGGTAACAGTAGACTATTTCACTGAGGCGAAGGTCGTCGGTTTTGTGTGGAAGAACTTAATATGCCAGTTTGGCATACCACACGCCTTCATTACCGACAATGGCAAACAGTTCGATGGTGCAAGATTTAATCAGTTCTGCCAACAGCTCGACATACGTCACGTCAACTCGTCCCCAACCCATCCGCAGTCAAATGAGCAAGTTGAAGCTATCAAGAAAATCATGAAACCCGATTTGAAGACAAAGCTTGAATCTCTGAAAGGTCGGTGGACAGAATAACTACCAGAACTATTATGGTCCTACCGAACTACGTCGCGCTGATCTACTGGCGAGACGCCGTACGACCTAGCTTTCGAGTCGGAGGCAGTAGTTCCCGTGGAGATCAGTATGCCAACGCTCTGAGTTGAAAATTTCGATTAACAGACCAACAGTGAAGCTCTCCTCCTGAATCTCGACCTACTCGAAGAAAAAAGATCTCAATCCCAACTCAGGCTAGCAGAATATCAGAACTGTATGGCTCGATACTACAATGCCAAGGTGAGAGTCCAAAAGTTCAAGCTTGGAGACCTCGTCCTAAAGAAAGTAATGCAGCACGTCGGAGCCCTCGAGCCGAATTGGGAAGACCGTACAGAGCCAAAGTAATGAAGACTCATATGGCTCGCCCCAGACCTTATCTACCTCTGACCTTAATGGGAGACAACTCCCCCACCCATGGAACGCTTAACATTTACGAGTCTACTATAAGTGATACAAAAGAAAAATTATGTAATCCGACGTGTACAATTTCATTTGTTAATGAAAGTCGATCTTCAATGACTTGTACAAAAATTTGACTTTATTCATTAGTATCGTCTACTACTACCAATCTATATCAAATGGGGGCCGAAGAGAACTATGTGGTATGGCTTATGCTACGCCGCTGTATTTTTTCAAACATTGGAAGCAACGGCGGAAGGGACGAGCTACTCCCGACGAGGGTCGGCAGGCCTGCTGGCTCCTACATCGGTGCCTATAGCCTCGGCTCCAACAGTGGTGGCGTTTGTCCCTACTCCCTCACCAGCGTTAGCAGGACAATCGGCCCAGACGACCTCATACTCCTACTCGGCAGAGTCAATAGCTTCCTCCGAGCAAGCAGTCCCGAGTCTGTCAATAGCATAGAAAAAGCCTTTGTCTGCCAACTCATGCGTCACGCCATCGAATTCGGGGAATTCATTTAATCTTCTTCTCCAAGTAGGCCAGCTCGACAAATTCTACTGAGCTTCCCTCCAGCCTTTCTCCACAGTCTCTGCTCGTCCCCTGGCATTCTGCAGGTCGATACGGGCTTAAGCGATCAAAGCTTTGGGCCTGTCGACCTCCACCTCCTTCTCAGCTCGCGCTGGATCGACCTCAGCTTCCAGCTCAGCAATTTGCCGTCGTACGAAGCGTGGGTTTCCTCCTCTATCAGGTTCTGACCCTCAAGCTCAAAACCTACTATGGATGCTGTAAGGCTGGCATGATAGTGCAGGTGTGAGAGATTGACGTTAAAGAGAGAGAGAGAGAGAGAAAAGAAGAAGAAGAAATGTGCGCAAAGTTACCTCTCTAGCAAGGGCCAAGGTCCTCCTCACTACCTCTGCTGGGTTCTCAGGCGCCTGGACAGATCGTTCCACCCGGTGAGAGATGGAGGACCGCACCTTCATCGTGAGAGTGTGAATGCTTTGACGGGACAAGTCGAGCTTGAAGGGGAGTCGGACCTCGTCTCTTGGTTGCCGGCCTTGCGGGGACGTTTCCTCCGAGTTGACCAGGAAAGGGGGAGGCAGAGACTTGGAGGTGGCGTCCTCAGATTGAAGCACGTCCCTCGCTAGTCTCTTCCGCTTCAAAGGGGTAGCTGACCCCTCGCCCTCTGCAACAGTCTGCAAGGGCTGAGCTTGAAGTACATGGAGCTTGGCCAGATTAGCCAGTCCGGGGGCCGGGACATTGGCACTGCTCGTACGACGATGAATTTGAGGAGGTGCCGGTGGGGTAGCCGAGGTTGAAGCGCGCTGCCGCTTCGTGCTGTTGAGTGCGAGGAATTTGGAGGCCATCTCTGAAAAGAAGTCGAAGTTAGCTAAAGATACTACAAATATGAGTTTAAGTACCGAGCCGAGTTTACCTTATGGCGCTTTGCATCTTTCCGACCTGCGCTGCCGAGGCTTGAGAAGCTTCTTGAGCTCGTCCGATTGATCATACTGGCTGAGACCGCTGGAGAAGAGGTGGGAGTTTCAAACGAGTGCTTCACCACACAGCGCATACTTTAGACTCCCACCATGAGCTCGCTTGATGATCTCCCATGACTTGCTGCTGATCCTTGGAACTTGAGATGGCAGAGCTGAACTATGAAGCGTCGAAAAAACAAAGGCACGAAAATCTAAAAGAAAAAAACCTAACTCGTACCTAGGACATTCATCTATGTCTCCGAACTCTGCTCGGACATGGCAGATTGGTTCACCCCCTTCGTCTCTCACGAGCCAATCGTCGGAGACGAGGAACCAACACTCCTTCCAATTTTTGTTGGATGATGGATTCCTAATAAGCTGACCTACGTTACGCCGAGCAGAGAGGTAGTATCAACCCTCTCCCTCATTGGAGACTTTGACGGTGTGGGTCACTAAGAGCTGATTTACCGTGAGCCTATCCTCGTCCTCGTCCAGGATGGTCCACCACAGGACATAAGCTCCGAGCATGGTAGACCACCCATTAGGAGAGAGCTGGGCTGGGGCGAGGTTGACTGCGCCAAGGAATCTCTGGATAAAAGAATGAAGTGGAAGCCTAACCTCCCTACTAAACATCTGGGCATAGAAACTAATGAAGCCTAAAGAGGGATCCTCGAGAGACTTGCCGATCTTGGGCACCCTGAGCTCTACAGAATCGGGGACAAGATAAGTTGTACGAAGCTCGGCTAGCCTACCTACCGAGCAAGTTGAGAGAGGAAGCTCAACACCTGAGGTAGAAGCTAAGTTTAGGTCCCCTAAGGCGTTACCTGTACCAGAAAAGCTAGACAACCAAACGATGAATCGCTAGACGAGCTACTCATGGTCAGACCTGGAGGAGTCTAAATAACTACCTAAAGGAAGAGGGAGAAAGTACCTGACTTGGACAACGACCGAGGTACTGAAAAGCTTCGAAGTGAAAAGTGAAAAGTAAAAAGCGAAAACCCCCGCCTTTTATAGGACAGCCCGGAAGCACGAGAGCTGTCCGATCGAGGGAGAATCTGACTGGGATGTTTTTGCTGAACGCACGCACTAAGCGTGGTAACAATTATATAGATGCAAGCGCACACCTGTCAGAGTAATATAAAATGGATGGAGTATCCAAGTATCGATCCTCAAGGACTTCTAAATAATTTCCAAACTCTGAAGTTTTAAAGAATAGTGAATGTTGAAATGAGTGATTCTTGTAAAACGGGAAGTGGTCACAAATAATGGTTTTGGATTTGGGATTTGGACTTATAATAATAAAACCTAGCCCGATTTACTTCAAGTTAGCCAACAAAGAATTAAGGACATGCTAAGGATAATATGCATTTTACTTTAGAAACTAACGACTACGCTTCTCACTTTACTTATGTCTAAGCAAGTTCAAAGTCCTAAGACATTCCCTAATATGTCTATTATGAGATATATCTTAGTTTTAGGATGGAAATAGTCGCAACCTCGGGTTAAGGTCCTATGTCTAGGCTACTTAAGCGGAACCCTTATGTCTAAGGCGCTCCTCTCCTCGGTTTAACCACTCAACAATGCAAATAAGCAACCTTTTCAGTATTGACTTGTTAAGACTTACAGTGGCCTTCTCTAAATCCTAACTTTTTGGGAAAACATGTTGAGCAATGAATGGAAAGCAAAAACACTACCTCTTAGCAACCCTTTTTAGACATAAAAGACTAACTATCCATAATCGGGCTAGAGACGGGAATTTAGAAAGACATATTGAAGAAAATACAGCAAGTAAAACGGTTGAATGTGGAATGCATGTGTGAAAAACAAAAGTTAACTAACGGAGAGTTTTTATCGGGATTGAGAGCTTCGCCCTTCTCTTTCAAGCAAGGGAGAGTGTCACGTGCTCTTTCCTCCAAAAACACAACTCTCTTAACTGAAAATAAAGTAAAGGCAAAGAGAGAATAAGCAAAGTGCTAGATTTTTATATATTTGAATAAGTAGAAAAATGACTAAGTACAAATGGAAACAAAACAAGCTCAATAAAAGAATGTAAAGTGCTCGGGATTTAAAAACCAAAAGTAACTAATGAAAGCAACTCAAAAGTACTTAGAAAGCAACAAAGAAACACTAAAAATGATCAAGAGAAGGAAGCAAGGCTTGATGAATTTGGTGGAGAAGTTGCTGGAATTTATAGCTGTGCAGAATTGGTTAGGTAGGTCCTAAAACGATGGTGAATCACCCATTTCCAACTCTTTTGACTGACCAAATCGTGCTCAAACTGATAGTGGAACACTTCTTCTACACGTATGCATCGGTTGGAACCACCAAAACGCATTGGAAGACGCGTTTCATTAAGGGCAAAGTTGGAAGAAAACCAGTTTTTCTGCAGGCTTCCCAGGCGCCTGGCGCCTCCATGAAGGTTTTTCCGTCTTTTTGCTTCTTTTGATTAATTTGCACTCCCAAATGGTCCTAAAATGTCATAAATACCATATAAGCCATCCACAAACCATAGTATATGAATTTTACATGAATTGGAACTCAAACGATCGAGAAAAATCCGAAACAAAGCTGAAACATTGTAAAAACAGCATCTAAAACCTTCTTTTTACGCATGTAAACAAGCGTAATCAGAATCAACGGACAAGATTCGTCCAGATAGGCAGCCCCGTGGTGACGTTTGAGTTCTTGAAGAAAAAACTAGGGCTGACGACATCCATGACGTCACACATGAACGTTTGGATTCGACCCATCTTCATTTGGCTCAGAGTACTTCGCCGAGCCGACCACCGCCTCGCCGAAGTGGGGGCCAATGTCGGATGTGAATCTTGGCCTACCACGTGTCATTATCGAAGAGGTGAGTTGAGTTGACATGCGCGTGAAATATGGAAATCGAACAAAAAACGTATAGGTCGGCAGTCAGGGTATGACCTAAATGGCGGAGCCGACCTTCAGTAAAGTCCGTAACCTAGTCTCTTCCGAACCCGACAACACGCAGCGTTTTTAGGGTGTGTCAGAGTTCTTGCCGGGCCCAGTTTCTATAAATAGAAACCCTATCCTTGAATGCAAGGTACGCAATTCGAGAGAAAATTGGCAAGTTAGCTCGAACCTCAACTAACTTGCTCGTCGGAGTGCTAACTTTATTTTGCAGGTCCCCCCCGAGTGCTCCGAGAGGTCATTGAGCAGTTCAGAAAAGGTCATCCAATTCACTCCGACCGACACCTAATCCAAGTTCAGCGATTTCGAGCTCAAACAGTCGGTAATGAGGAAAAATTACTTCTATATACAGTTAGATGCCAAATGAAGTAGCCATGTAATTACTAACATAGAAAAAGTTTAACAAGCAACCTCACATTTTTACATGTTGGAAACAACTTGCTTTACTATTAGCTTATGCACAAAACACAATAATTATCATGCTCAAAATAAGACATCAATTTGAATGAAAAATCTGTACAATGCTAAATTGTCATAAGCCACATAAAAATGCTCATGGAAAAATTAGCTAGCGTATATAAAATTCAATATGTAGGAAGATTTCTATATTTTAAGAACAAATACTCCAAATATATGCGACTAGAATCTGGCCTTACTTAAAAGAGTTTATAAAACTCTAAAAACTTGGTAACAACTACTTGAAGAACGAAATATTTGCAACACTCAAAAATTATGAATTGAAGTTACGACTTGTCAATATATTATAATGCCACAAGTCCAACAAATTATTAATCATATTTTAATTATATGAATTAAATTTAATCCCACATAACTAAATATATAAACACCCGGCTCCCTTGCAGCCAACAAATAGGTGCTAATCAATGTTTGAGTATGGAAGGATTCAATATAAGAAATCAATCCAAATTGGTTAGGACAGAATTAACAACTTCATCTATATTTGTTGAACAAACACAATAAGGCCAAAATTAATAAATTTGTTATAGGCCAAATCTAATATCGTAAAAGATACTCTTGAGTTTTTGTGGGATAGGATACTAACCTTTTGTAGCATCACAGCGGAATCCACGATTACCAAGTTGCGATCGGAGATCAATCACGAATGAAAAAATATCACGTTCTGCAGCCTGAGTTCTTAAAGTGGTGAAGAATCTGAGACAACATAACTCTGTGTTCTTCCGAGTAGAATAAAAAACTCTCTACCAAATTGTGGTTTTTTCTCAGAGACACTCCCACACCCATGTATCAGACACACACCTTCTGATACAGTAAGAGATAGAGAATAGATTTTATACTTAATTACTCCCCCATTTCAATTTAAAATTTAATTTGAATTTGGATTTTAATAAATCCTACATCTCCCAGTCGCACATAGTGTACTTTCATTATATGCGGAGTACAAAAAAAAATGTCCCATCTTCGTATGAGGCTTCTTTAATGTATACGGAATAGGAAGCACATTTCAATTCACTAGCATAAATGTAACGCCCCGTGTTCTCTGACTCGTTTATTTTAAGAGATAAATAGTGTCTTTGGATTTTTCCCTAAGTTGATAACTTTAATTCTTGGATCTTCTAACTTTGAGATTCTAATTTTTGACTAAATTGGAATTAAGTTTAATTTCATTGGATTAAAATAATTTAAGTTCTCGACCATGTAGGAGATTTTTAGTTAAATCTTAAATTCAGGGGTTTTAGGATTTTCCTTCATAAATTCTACTTTTCTTTGAAATTATTATTCTTGGGTCTTAGAGTTGAAGTTAATTATTTTATCTCGAATTATCGTGAGTTTTATTTTAACAACTAACGTGAGATTTCGGGTTTATTCCTTTGGACCGTTACAACTATTTGAAAATAGAATTCTAGTTTCCTCTAGTCCATGGGCTTTCCATTGGAATTGGGAGTTCGGCTTTTCATTTTCAAAACTAATTAAGAGGATTCTTTAAAAAATTGGGAATGTGGGCTTTTTGGTTTAAATGTAAAATAAATAAAACAAACAAAAGAAAAGGAGATTAAAACAAAAAAAAAAACAAACCCTAGGTGGTCTTCTTCTTCTTCTTCTTCATCCCCCACCCTAGCCGCCGGCCTCCCCTGGTTTTCTTTCTCCGGCGACGACCCACGGCAACGGCAACGATCTGTGGCGCTTCTCCATCCAGCGAACTCATAGCAGCAGCGGCCGACGTTCCTCGAACCAGCAGCGACGGCGTTTCCTCGAACAGCAGCGACGACTCTCAATCCCGAACGGCGGCGCGACTTGGAACTTCTTCAGCAGTCGTCGACGGCAGCAGCGGCGCGCCTTCAGCCCTTTTCCGGCGTCTCACACGGGTCTGGAACCCAAACCCGGGGCGGTTCCGATTTTCTGCAGTGGTTGTGCCATTTCTGCGGCGTTCCGACAGCGGCCCGTGGCCGTGCGCGCTCCGACGACCACCCACAGCCCTGATCTATGGCCTTTGCTTCCCCTCGACAACTTTAGACGCTTACCCACACCTGTCCGGAGTTCGATTCGCGGTACCCACCCCTATTTAGACTCAAGCCAGCATTACCCATCACTTTTCACATCGGAACAACAAGCATAAGGACATTCGAACTCAGTTTTGGATGCCCGAACCTCCTCGGCGTCGACCCACTCCTTACCCAAGAGGTTTTATGGTGAGATAGTAGGTAACAGATCATCTAAACTCACTTTCGATGCAAACTAAGTGTTTCTAACATGAATTCTAATCAAGTTTGGTTTGCTTTTGGATTTAGGAACTCCTCGGTGAACTTGGTAGCGCATTAGAATTTTGTTGTATGTAGTTTCTTACTGGAGGGGTTGGTTGTTGTGTGCTGGTATGATATGGTTGTTTGCTCGTGTGCCCATGTGTGATATTTGCATGTTGCTTGTCGTTGTTAACATTTAGTAAACATTATTGTTTATAAAACTGTTGATATATCTTGGGAAAGTTATGTGGTTGTGTGAATAAATTGTAGCCAAGTAATCTTGGATGACTATGATTGAATAGTTGTTATGTTCTAATTGGTTTTCATGATGAAATATGTATACCGATACTATAATCTGTTGTTTCGAAAGCATATTGAATATTTATGAGAAGTCGGTTGTGTTTGAAATGCTAGCTTGTCCTTGGTTTTTTCAGCAGCATATTTTCTAAACTCTCAGCATGTTCATTCTTTTAATGGAATTCTTTCCTTAGTTCTTTGTTTCTGTATCATGTAAATACGGATATTTAAAGGCATGAATAGATTAGATTCGTAGTTTTATGATAAAGTCATAAGTCATTTTCCACTTTTTTGTTTTGATTATAAAGTTGTGATCTGCTTCTTGTTATGAAACTTAAGCTTTTCACGTGATTTGGATATCTTTGTCCTTTTTGTGCAAAATTTTACATCTCTCAAAATTCCTTTCTCCAGCGAGGACATTGTTCTCCTTAAGTTTGGGGGGGTGGGGGGACAATGTGTGTCTTCTGTTTTAGAAAGAAAATGTTTTTTACATTTCGAAAAAAGTCAAAAAGAAAATGCAAGCAATAAAAAAGAGTCTTATGCAAAAAAAAAAAAAGTTACATGCAATAAAATTTTTCGGAAAAAGAGTATGAAAAAAGAGTCCAAAAGAAGAAAAGTCAAGTAAAATAAGAGTCATGAGATAAAATAAGAGTGGGGGGAAAGAAAAGAAAAATTAAAGTGTGAGAAAGACAATAGTGGTGACAAACATGAGCGGTAAGAAAATGCACTTACTTTTTCCCCAGTCTCCACTATAGACATTCATTTATCTTTAAATGGGTGGCATTAGCATCTTGGAGGGTAGTAGCATACATATTAAGGTGACTTCGTGAAATCCATTATCAACATCAGTTTATGCCGGGTTGCTACCTAAAAGGTTTCTATGAGTGGCTGTGGTTGGAAACCAATGTTACTGTGTGGAAAACCTCAGAGGCTAGTAGCCGATCCACGTGTCTTCTTGATGTGAACTTTTTTAATCAAAACAAAAGTGTGCATATTCCTTGGTTTTATAAAAAGTTTTGTGTTTTAAAAAATAAGGAGATTACAATAATTTTTTATTTTTGAAACAATAATGGTATATGGAATGTTGGCTTCAGATTAAAGTTATGAGGTTTAGCTTGTAGAGTAATTCCTTAGACGGATATGATTCATGTACATAGAATATTTGGATTGTTACTCGTTCATCTTTCTAGCATGTTGATTGGTTTGGATTTGTTGTTCTTATTTTTGCTCGAGGACAAGCAAATAGCTAAGTTTGTGGGTGTGTTAGGGTTGACTTTTTACTATAGAAATGTGTGTCGGTAGGCATGTTTGACCATAAAAATGAACAACTTTCGATCATTATTAGCTAAAAAGGCTTGCATATTCTTAAAATTAAAACATGCATAGAACATTTATGGATAATTTGCAATATATGGTACATTAGGGAAAATGTGAGAAAACGTGGTTTAATTTGGAAGAAAATCACAATTTTCTATTTTGCAGGAATTATGCCTGGCGCAATTTTGGTGGTCAACTCAATGAAGGGCAAGGGAGTCATTTCAAATGTGCTATGAAGCAAAATCGTGAGTCCAGGTCAAGGAGACGTTGTTGGGAGAATCTTAACACATTTCATCCTAAAATGGTGGGAAGTTCAACCTCTTTGATAGCCTATATAAGAGAGCCTCTCCCTCAACACTTCATCATCCAGTTCCATCCCGTTTTCATCTTCTTTTCTTCTGTTCTTAGCTAGAGAATTCGTTCATAAGCTTTATAGTTGTGTTTTAGTTGTTATTTTCTTGTATTTTCAAATTTTTACTTATCGTATTGCCTTTAATTCGAGTTTGTACTTCCATTCTTCATCTATTCCATTATTTTTAAGTTCTTAAGCGAGTTTAAACTCCCCTCAGGCTCGAAAGAGAAGAGGGTTAAGCTAAAAAAGTACTTTATAGCTACAAATAACAATTTGTCTTATAGGTGATTGTTACATATAACAAAAGAAAACATGTTGTTTTGTGCACGAAGTTCTTCTTCTGAATGATCCAGTACCACCGCTTTTGATGACATAGTATCTTGTAAAAAATTAACAACACAACTTATTTAACATGAAAATATAATCAAAAAAGTTTTTTGACCTACTAAACCAACATATATATATCTATATCCACACCAACTTACTAAATAATGAAAAACGTAGTGAACAACACTAAACCAATCAACAAAAAGTAATTTATTATAACTCCAAAATCATATTTTATAATCCAAACAACTATTAAAACATTTGTAAAACAAAAAAATTGCAACACTACAAGAGAAATAATCATGTTATATCAACTCTATAAACAACCAAAAATGCTCATCACTTCATAAAATACTCATAAACTCATTTGTATATATATACAGTACAAGTGATGACTACAATAACTGCAAGATCATCACGACATTTCAACTACATCAAAACTAGTATTTATAAGTATATGCATAAAACGATCGTTGTTATGCTTCTATTAACATCATAAACCTATATTAGACATAAAATATAAGCTATGACTACCATAACTGCAGAATAGCCACAACACTTAGCTACGTCAAAACCAAGCTACGTCAAAACCAATATTTCATAAGTGTACATGCATCAAATATGTAGCTACACTTCTATTAACATGATGAGCAACTCAAATGCTCCAAACACTTTAATTTACTAACAAACTTATATTAGACATAATATATGCTATGACTACCATAAACCTATATTAGACATAATATAAACTATGACTACCATAACTGCACGATAGCCACAACACCAAGCTACGTCAAAACGAGTATTTCATATAAGTACATGCATCAAATATGTAGCTACACTTCTATTAACATCATGAACAACTCAAATGCTCCTAACACTTTAATTTACTAACAAACTTATATTAGACATAATATATGCTATGACTACCATAAACCTATATTAGACATAATATAAACTATGACTACCATAACTGCAGGATAGCCACAACACCAAGCTACGTCAAAACCAGTATTTCATATAAGTACATGCATCAAATATGTAGCTACACTTCTATTAACATCATGAGCAACTCAAATGCTCCTAACATGTGAATATACTAACAAATTCATATCGATATAACATAAGTCTTGACTACCATAACTGCAGGATAGTCACACTTCAAATCACATCAAGTCCAATATGTATTATAAAGTATCATCTACTTAAATACTTATCTACTATGGACAATATGTCTGAGTACCTTTTTAAGCATCACTCGACGGTTGAGAATTAGCTCGTTGTGACGATCCTTCTCCAGCATTGCTTAGCCTGTTTACAGTTTCTTGTAACTGACTCAATTGCGCTATTGGTGATTCAAGCAGGCTTTGTTGCGTCTGTACAACCGATTGCAATTGAGCAATCTGTACAACGGATTGTAATTAGACAATTCGAACAAGGACATCTTGTTTTTCTTTCTTCATCGAAATAATTCTTTCTCGACTTCAATAAAATTGTTAACGTCATTAGAATATTGACTAGATCTTCGATCTTTCAAGGTTATCCAAGTACGATCCATACCAATGTTTTCTATAAAAACATATAATTTATAGTTAATTACCTAACTCTAAATTTGATTTAACTAAAACTAATGTGAATTATAACTAAAAACGGTATCGAGACATATCGTCACACAAAAAACTACATATTCAAACCATCAAATCAAATTCAAATAAGTCTCACCAGAACATAAACACCAAATTCATATATATAATCTTCATAATCCATGTCTAACATAAAATTTATTAAAAAAAAACTTCTTAATTCATATCCAACACAAACTTCAAACTCATAAACTTCATAATTAAAACTAAGTGCTAATCAATATCCAAAACTACACTTCAATGTCCATTACGAAACTAAGTGCTATGATAAAATCTAACAATTCCTATCCAACAAACTTCAAACTCACATCACTTCATTGTAATATTAATTAACATTCACAAAAACAAAAAAATCAACGGCAACTCCCTTATATACATCTTCACTCGACCCAACTCCCTTCCATTCCATTTTTACTCCCATGAACTACATCAAAATCAACTTCAGCAACATCCGAATACAACAAACATTTAATTGACGTCATAATCAGTACACAAACACTTAATTACTAAATTCCAATTCAGATCCATAATGTATATTTCTAAAAAAAATATTGAAAACATCGATAATTTTGAAGCGAGCCTCTAGATAGTGATGCTTACAGCAGCCAGCATGGATGGACAGTAGCCACAAAACTCACGGAGCAAGGCACGACGAACCAAAAATGAAATGAGAAATTATATGAATCATAAACTTAATCGAGCGGTATTTTGACAAAAGCATTCATTTGAGGAGGAGAAGCTTACTTTTTGTAAGATTGAAAGGGAACAACAAAACCCCCAATCTTCCCACAGCCGAACTTCAAAATCCATCATCAAACTTCATTTCACAATCATGCTTCAAAGCATCAAATAAAATCCAAATAACTCATATCTAACATAATCATCAAAATCAAATATATAAACTTTACAATCCATAGTCAACATAAACTTCAAAATAAGAAACTAGAGAATTCATATCCAACATAAACTATGCGGTCCTTACCTCCCATAGAATGTTGATGAATAGAAAACATAATTAGAATCATAAATGCCTTTTAAAAGGCAAAACAAGAACTCTACTTCAATTAGCTCAATGACTTGCACATACCAACAAATAGGCAAATAAGAACATTTAGGAAAAGACCACCACCCAAAGCTCCCCTTCTTAAGACTTGAATATCAACATGCTATATACCCATCAAAATGGACCTTCCAAACATACCAAATCAAAACACCCCACATAAATTTCTATTTATAATAGAATTTATAAATCGAAATAACCCACATTTTAACCCATTCCAAAATCAAATCCTAAACCATCCAGAATGAAAATACAACTTAAGGGAGAGATTAAAGAGTACCCATTCGAATTCGGCGACTACCCACTCCAATCTGTGACTACCCACTAGAATCTGTGACTACCCACTCGAATCTGACGAGACCACACCTCGATACTGGCAACCGAGGAGACGAACGGCGACGGGGGAGACGAACAGCCACATGAGGGAGACGAACGATGGTGACGGGAGGGAGACGAACGGCGGCGACGCGTCAACAAGAGGGAGACGAACGGCAGCGATGCGGCGACGAAGGGGAGAAGAAATTGGTCCAAGCGACGAGAGTTTGCGAAATCGCGAATGGGGAAGATTGGAATTAAATCTGGGATTTTCAGCGACATATACAACTTATAAGTTGCTGAAAGTGCATTTTCAGCGACATCTGGTTGACGGTGTCGCTGAAAATACACTTTCAATGACATATTGTTCACGGTGTCGGTGAAAATGCCACCTCATATCCTCATATCCTCATATTGGAATTAAATTTGAGGATTTTCAGCAACATATATAACTTACATTTGTATTGGGACACAGTCAATTGACATTGTCGCTGAAAGTGCATTTTCAGCGACATTTCATGGACGGCGTCGCTGAAAATGCACTTTCAGCGACATCTCATTGGAGGCATCGTTGAAAATGCTTTTAACGACAATACAAGTGTCGCTAAAAATTTCATTTAGCGACATATACCTCATCGCTTCGCTGAAAATAATATTCAACGACACTGTATATTGACTATGTCGTTGAAAGCAATATCTTGATCTCATCTTGATCACATATCAAAGCAATATCTCATTTCTAATTGACACGCAAGTCATAAAAGCGATTGCTCGTGTGAGAGAGTCAATTTACTGTTCGACATACTTCTCATTAAACGTACTAAACATTTTGTGTGTATGCATAGTAAAGTACAAAACTTTATTTCATAGTTTAAAACACATAATACAATTTATTAAAAAATACAAACTTAAAGTCTTCGCAATCCTAAATATTTAATGTGGCTATTAAACATCTCTAGGAATAGGCTTAGTAAAGGGGTCCGCAACCATGTTGCTCGTTGATATATATTGCACATTTACTTCCTTTTCTGCAATCATATCTATAACAAAATTGTATTTGATATCTATGTGCTTTGTCTTAGAGTGATATTTGGGATCCTTCATGAAAGCTACAGCAACCTGACTATCACAGTTTCCCAATACTGAGTCAGGCGCACTTTCTTTTGATCCCAAATGACTTAAGAATCTCTTAAGTCATACTGCTTCTTGTACCACTGCTAAATGTGCCACAAATTCAGCTTTCATTGTAGACAAGGCTATACAAGTTTGTTTCTTGCTACTCCAAGATATTGCTCCATTATTGAGTAAGATGATATATCTCGAGGTGAATTTTCTTTCATCAATATCTCCTTCCCAATCAGCGTTCGAGTAGCCTTATAATTCTGAATTGTTTCCTTGGTAGCATAGCGAATAATTCATAGTGCCTTTGAGATACCAAAGTATTCTCTTAACAGCCTTCCATTGGGGTTGGCCAGGGTTTGACTGGTATCTGCTTATCATGCCAACGACAAAGCAGATATCTGGTCTCGTACACATTATAACATACATGAGGCTTCCAGTAGCACTCTGGTAAGGAACTTTTCTAATGAACTCTATTTCCTCAGCAGTCGTAGGACATATTCTTTGACTCAAATTTTCACCTTTTGCGATATGCGTATCAATGGGTTTGCATTCTTGCATATTAAATCTTTCAAGAATTTTCTGGATGTATTGGCCTTGTGACAAGGCTAGCATCCTGTTGGAGCAATCTCTTTCAATCTTAACTCCAAGTATATAAGTTTCCTCACCCATATATTTCATTTTAAAGCTTGAGGATAACCATTCCTTATGACTAACACATACTCCTTATCCTTTTCAGCCAATAGTATGTCATCCACATATAGTGAAAGAATGACAAACTTATCATTGTTTGTTTTGACATACACACAGTGGTCCTCGTCAATCATATGAAAATTATATGAGATGATTACTTGGTGAAATACGATGTACCTGAAGGGATGTGAATCCCGGAGCGGAAACGGATTTTCGTTGCTGATTTTCGGGATACAAAATTGAGTTTTAAAGAAGAAAATACAGGGGAAATTCCAAACCTTTGAAGAACGTTTCTTCAATGAATTCCCCTCGAACACCACCACTTGATCTTCCTCGCTATCCTCTTGGGTCTCGGGATCGTGCTTGTGGTAGCACCTTGATTAAAGAGAGGGAGAAATTGAGAGAATTTTGAGAGAAATCGTTGAGAGTTTTTTTTTCTTCTGTTCTATAACCACACTGTTCTTCACCTTCTCCAACACTTGGAGAAGAAGAAGAAGGGTGACGTGGGGTAACTCCCACGTCACAACACCTCCCACTCCCTTGCAATTTTGCAGGGGAGTTAATATTAATAATAATATTAATTTAATATATATATATAAAATATATATATATATATAATAATAATTAAAATATATGTAATAATATTTATATATTAATTACTATAGATATATAATTAATTAATCAAATTAATTAATATAATTAATTATTAATACAATTAATAATTAATAAATATATATATACATAAATAATTAACACTTAATTATTTATTATAAAATTAGAATCATATTATGAAACATTTCTCTCGTAGAACCTATAGTTTTAATGTACATCTTATGCACATTATTTTTAACCTATAGTTTTAATATGAATCTCATTCATATTAATTTTATTTGAATATCGTTCAAATAATATCTCTCATAATATATAGTTTTAATTTACAATTAACTATATATATTATAATGTATCAATATACATATAATCCCTTAAGTAATTTGAACAATTCAAATTCTTCCAAAAAATTGATGATATGAACCAAGGAGCTACCTTTGTTTGCCTCATGGACCGATTACAAGATCGAGAGCTAAGAAACTTCAACAAGCTTTGCTACTTCGTGTCCAAGCGTTCTTGAACTCGACAAGAGAAAAAAAGGAAGATGTGCAAGAAGTTGGAACTATGCACTTCAATTTGGTGCAAGTTATGCATTTTTAAGTGTTTTTAAGCCAAGTCAAAGTCCACTTGGTCAAGGTCAAAGTCAACTCCATTAAGACAAGTCAAAGTCAACTCATTCAATTCAGAAACCAAGTCAAACACTCACATCCCTCATTATGGACGAGATTGCACTTATTTTGGTTGGCTTTCCATGTTCTTAACCTTTTCATTTGCTTGTCTTTTCGTTTCTTGTAAGTTATGTCTTTTCATTTACAAGTCTTTTCATTTCTTGTAAGTTACAAGTCTTTTCATTTGCTTAAGACTTTTCATATGGCTTGCTAGGATGGCTATATATAGCCTTGAGATGTCTTGTTGTAAACACAATTTTTAAGTTTAAAGTGAGTTTTCTCATTAGCTTGGTTGAGAGCTTTATCTCCCATTTCTTGTGCAATTTCTTGAGTTTTTAGAATTTGCATGTTAGGATCATTCAAGCGGTGTTGATCATACCTCTTGTGGAGTGATTCGAATCACGAATTTAGAAACGAGTTTTCTCTACTCTTGATATTGATCATCAAGGTAATCCGTTCTAAAACCCGTTGTTGTCCATGTTGCTCAGCATGGTTATGCGAGCAAGTGAGTTTTTCTTCTTCAAAGTGTCATATGTTGAGCACTATTGCCCTCTTCAAGCTCAGTCAACATGTTACTCAACACTTCTGGAGCTCTCGCTCTTCCAGTACATACTGGATTTTCATGGCCTGAATCTCATAATTATCTACATTAAGTTTCTCTCATTTGTTCAATACAACAATTATATTTTCTGAAGCAGATGCCATATTTTCAGAGTCTACATGTCATATTAGCACATATATCAATTCAAATGCATAACACACTACCCGTTAATATTTTACTATTTTCAAATAAATTTTATCATAATTATTTTGTTGAATATCGAGTCGAAATTTTACTAAGTTTCCAAATCATCGTCACTGTTTAAACCAAGTAATTATATACAAACTTATCACATTATAAATAAACAAATACTTTACCCAAAAAGTATACGAGAATGAGACACAATCATCATTCAAATGCCCATAGTAAAATCCCGAAAATGGGCACAATTTCTTTTTTCATTTAGTATATATATCAGCAACAATACATACATAAACATGTACATGAAAACATTTACAAATGCATCCGACGAATAGGAAATGAATTTTTAAAAATTTCATAAAGAACTATTGGAATTTTGTGGTTGCAAACAACCACTCCAAGTTTGTTTTGGTTGAGATGGATTCTTTCTCCATAGACTGAGGCCTTATGCCTTTCCAAACCAGCTCGTATACCGAGCTCATAGACAAAAGCTTTGGTCACTATCTCGTAAAGGTCATCTCCACTGTGTCGACTCAAGACATTATCTAAGAAGGCCTTAAGGCACTCGAGAGGTAAGAGTGATCTTAAGACACTCAATATTTGATCATCTAGCAGTAAACCTCCTTCCCAAATAATTCATTTGAAGCTGATTATTAACTTGGATTATATACTGAACTAAGTATATTAAATCCAATTCGTGGCCCGGTTCAAAATTTATAAGGGATAAGTCTTCTAATCATCTTATTCACTATATCCCTCCTAACTTTTGTCTCAGGGACCTTTGGTGTCTTTATCATCCTTGTCATATTGTCTATAACAAATACAAAAAAATAAATCACGAAGGTGATTATGACACAAAAAAAAAGGACAAAATCACCGAGGAAACAAAAATAGATTGTTTTCAATGAATAAAACAAAAATTCATGTAATGATTAAGTGATTTGCAAAGTTGGTACAAGGCGTACTTTTTAAGTGAGAGGTCAAGGAATCAAACCCCATTAAAAACATATCCGATGGGAGAGATTTTAGGGAGGGGAAGAATTATTTTTTTAGTACATCAAATTAAAAATTATTAGTTATTTTAGGGAGGGGGAGAATTATTTTTTTTAGTACATCAAATTAAAAATTAATTATGTAAACTAATAGGATAAACTAATCTTCAAGAAAAGAATGCACTATGTCATTTGATCTCAATTTTCAAAAAATAGTTGGCTGACACAAATAAATGTTGGGTTTGTATGGGTTTGTAGGAGGAATGCAAAGAAAATCTGACACTGGTTAAGCAACAAATTGATCCAATGTTATATAACAAGTGGTATCAGAGCCATAATCTAAACTTAGTTTTGTCACTGAAATTCATCCATTGGTCAATTAGTGCAAAATTTGACAATTTCGATTTTCATTCTTCGATCTAGTTTGTTCATTTTTCTTCGTATTTCTATCTATTCTTGATCCATTAGAACGAAATTGATATGTCTCAAAATCTAATTGATATGTCTCAAAATAGAATTATGTGGAAAGTCATATTCCATGAGAGTAGTATGTACCACTTGGAGCGAGGAAATAAAGAGATAAGAATAGGAATTTATATATATCCAATAATGAATGAAATAAAGATTTTTTTAAAAATAATGAATGAAATATTAAAAAATAATGAGTACTATAATTGCAAACCATAAATAATCAATATAATTAAGGTACACTTATTAACCTATCTACAAATAACAATCTAAATTGAAAAGTAATACTATTAGAAGATTACTTCATTTGCCTCTAATAGAATTCCAAAACATGAACTTCCATTAAAAACAAATAAAAAATCATTATACACATGGTCAAACTCGACTAATGGGGGTTGAAGAGATGATGTTGTTTCCTCCATGGACGGCGACGCAAACGCAGCTCCGGCAAAGCGGGCAGTGGCGCTCCGCCTTCAGCCACCGGTCAATGCAGTTCCGGTGAAACACGTGGCAGCATTTACTCATGATCCAGCACTTTTCTCCTTTCTTAAATTCGGTCAGGCAAATCACACATTCTTCGCCGTCGTCTCCTCCGCCGCAAGTGAAGCCCGAGGCTTCAATCCTTACCATCTCCAGCTCCCGGACCGGCGGTGCCCCGGCCGCTGTTCCGAACAATTCGGGTTCGTTAAGTCTGGATTTGTAGCAACTGAAGGCGATGAAGTATAGTATAAAAACGACACAGATGGCAGTCACGGCAAAATACTCATCCAGCAGAGACAGTCCGAGGAAGCCGTAGCCGACGCCGATCGCGCTCGGAGATGTCACCGACGGAGCTGAAGCTGTGTAAGACGGCGGCGACATGGTTTGTGAAGCTAAAATAGGCCAAGAAGGAGTAGAATGAGTGACAGGGGCCACTCGTAGATGTTATTTATAAGAGGGCTTTCTTTAAAATCCAATATGTAATTGGAATTATAAACATTTAAGAACTAGGACTTTTACGTTTTAATTAGCGAAATTTTATTTCAGATTTTTTTAGATATATGACTTTACTAAATTTTATTATTTTCGATTTTGATTGGGTGGCTTACTAAGCTAGTTAAATGTGGTGTGATTGGCAACCCTATCCACCATTAGAGGCATTTTGTTCCATAGATTCCCATGAGACAGACATCGATCTCACATCTTGTTTTGCGGGGATGTAAGATATCCGAAAATCGTAGGATGCGGGAGGCATCCGAGTTGTTTTGCCCCTTCATTATTTTTTGATATATATTTTTTTTATCGAAGTTCTTCACTTTTATTTGTAATTTTATAATTTAAATAAATTAATGTACTCACCGACTAATAAAAAATTTTATGCAATCAAGTATATTTATATATTACATGTACATATAAAATAAACTTCAATTAAATTATATAATATTTTCATTTACTTGTAATATTTGGAAGGAATTATTATGAATAATATCTATTATCTTAAATACGTAATTTTAAAGTAATATTTTATTTTAACGATCACTTTACATTTGATATTTTTATTTTTCAAATAATATAATTTGATAATATAATAAATGAATTTCATTTCAGATAACATTAATTATATAATTGTATATTTTGAAAAATATTAAAGTTGAGAGAAATTTTGTATTCAATATTAATTACTTTTAAAAAAAGTCTTATATTAATATGAACATACCAAAGTTAATATATATACCATTAATATAAAAAACTAAAATATTAATTTAATTTTTAAAAAATCTATTATATAAATACAAATTATATTAGATTAATGTATAAATTATATGAATATTCGTAAGTGCATTTTTGAAACATTATATAAATTTAGAACATTCTCATGAATAACTACGGTAAAACAAACGTGGATATCCAGATATTACCGAACATCCTTATATATTTTCGTACAAAACAAATGTGGTCATCTAAAGATGCCGCACATCTAAAATTCCGGATATTTGAAATTCCAAGCATCTGAAGATGTCAGATATGTACATTCCCAAAAAAACAAACGACCCCTTAAGATATTGGATAAGTACACATGTAGATCATTTGTAGAGCCTAGTTAGACAAATAGATTAAATCTTTATAATTTATATATTTGTCAAAATAGAGTATGGGATGGCATCCATGTGAAAATTACCCCTCATATATTTTTAAGAAATAAATAAACAAATTACAAATAAGGTATAGGTAAAATCATGCCATGGTTAAAATGCCTTTATTTTGAATAAGTACACGAGTGTAGTCGATCTATTTTGAGATCACAATTTTAAGTGTCTAAAATTACAAATATTTTCACTTTTGTCCAGATCCTACCCGTTTGGGATGAAGCCCAATTAAAAATTACATGTCAATTGTGAAGATGTTTTTAATAAACAACTCAAAAAATGTTGTGAAAAATTTAAAACAAATATTTACATTTATTAATTAATGATTTCAACTTTCCAGCACATTTTTTTCAACTTTTCATTAAGTTTTCATTCTATAATCTCCCCAATCCTCTCTAAATTGATTAAAAAGAAAACGAAGAAGAAGAAAAAAAGGACTAATATAGAAGCAAAATCGTCCCCATAAACGTCCAACCAATTAATATGGTCACATCATTTAAAATTTGTTAATCTTCTAAAAGTCAGGAGATCGAATTGTTACTTTTTGAAACTTACCAACCAAATAGATACTGGTTCGAAATAAAATTATACCAACTAAAAATATTTACTTGTCCAAAATAAAATTACATCAACTAAAAATATTTTTTCATTTTTATGTTTTAATGAGAACATACTTTCTTTTTACTGGAACGACCATCATTTAATATAAAAATATTATTAAATTTTTTTTATTTAACATCCATGGGTGTGAGCCAGTGTAACGCCCCGAGTCCCTCGGGTTAGTTAGTCTCGAATCAGGAGATTTTCATTCTTTTTTTTTAATTAAACTGTAATTAAATTTATATTTATCGGACTCTAAACTGTAATTAAATTTATATTTATCGGGGGGCTCCGTCTAGTTGGTTTTATCTTGCGTTGGGATGGGTTTCTTGTTCTCTTGGGCTTGGTCATGTGGGCCTTTATTGGGTTGGGTTAGTTTTAAAACAAAGCAGAAAGAAAAAAAAGAATAAGGGAGAAAAACAAAATAAAACACATTAGGCTATCATCTTCTTCTTCCTTTTGCCCTAGCCACCGTCACACCCCCCCCCCCTCGTTAAATTTCTTCTCCGGCGACCACACCTCACGGCGGCGACGAAGCGGCGGCGCCTCCTCGAAACAGCAGCAGCGGCGGCCGGCGACCACATCCGTAACAGCAGCAGCGGCGAATGGTGACCCATTCAGCGGCGGCGCGACTTCGACCCGACGTCCCGACGATCCACAGCAGCGGCGGCGCGACTTACTCCCCGGCGGCGTTCTTTTATTTTTCCAGCGTGCTGTAGCGACCCACGACCAGCACACGTCAAGGCAGTTCGGTGATTCCGATAGCCTAGAATCACGACGATTCCTTCGTTCCAGCAACGTTTGACGCTTACCCATCGTTGTTGAAGCCCGATTTAGGCTACCCACACCTTGGCTAGCTAGATCTAGGTGACCCACACCTATACGAAGTCGATTTTGGTGGTAATGAGTCATTTGAACCCTTTTAGAATTGATTTCAAAGGCTGAATAGTGTACGTAACTTGCTGTATTTTTCTGTTTTAGTGCTTAGGTGTGAGATCGACGCAAAACTTAAGGGCGCGGTTCTGTGTAAGTAGACAAGGGACGTGTGCGTGCGTTAATGTGTGTCAGATGGCCTCTAATGTGCTGTTTTTGTGATGTTCGATATTGTTTTTGATACGCTGATGTGTTAGGTAGCTCTCGGTTGTGCTAATCTGTATACTTGGAGTAGTATTGAATATTTGTCGGTGACAATGGTGTAATTTCTGCCTTGCTAAACTGCTGAGATTTGCTGTGGGGATGTTTGTTGTCTGAATATGCAGGAATTGTTCAGCGTGTTTCGTGTGTTTATTATATCTAGCAATGCTCATTGAATATTGATGTTGGATATTAAGTGTTTTGGGTGAACTGTGTTGGGCTCTAATTGTTTAAAATTTGTTTGGTTATGCGTCGTTGCAACAAAACTCGTTGTGGAGCTGTTGTTAAGAAATGTTATATTGTGAAAGCATGAGTGGTTTATCATTTCATTATTAGAATGTTGTTTATGTTGTGGAAGCATGATGAATTGTGTTTGTGAGCTGAAAGATGCATGGGTCATGGCTTAAGAAAGTATTTAGTGAGACTCTGGTGAGAGTTGGATTCTTGGAGAAAGTGAATGGGTGAGTGTCAGAGCCTCGGGTATAAATGATCGGGGGCTGATACGTCACTAATTGAGTATCGAGGCCTCGGGTAAAAATGATCGAGGGTGGATGCGAGGAGTCTTTTGGAAGGAAAGCTATTGAGGCCTTGGGTAAAAATGGTCAAAGGTCGATAGATGGTGAAGTCATCGGGGCCTTGGGTAAAAATGGTCGAGGGCCGATGCAGAAGTGTCGGGGCTCTGGGTAAAAATGGTCAGGGGCTGACTCTACTCGAAGAAGATTAACTGTGGAGGGCTAGGATAGCTGTGATAAGTGTAGAGGTACTTGCGATGTTATGGAGACTCGAGGTTGATAACTAATTGGTTAATGGTTGTGGTTGTTGCCGATTCTTATAGAATGTGTCTATGTTGTTTTCATAATGTGATGAACAGCATGACTATGAATGTTTTATGATTTGGTTGAGCATGATGTGTGTGTGTTGTTGGTGAGGGCTACTTACGGAGTATATTTTATATACTCACCCCCCCCCCTCCCCCCGCTCTACAATTATTGTTTCAGGTGAAGGACTCGTTGGCATCCATGGTGATGAGACGGAGGAGACATGACGAACGAGGACCATAGGCTGCGTAGTTACTTTTGCTTAGCTTAAGTTTTTGGATGGTTAAGACCCTATGTTTTGGTCGATAAACTATTTGTTCTTATTTGAATAATTGAGAAAGTTGTTTTCAAGCAAAACAGAACAAATATTAACACCTTTTCTCGAAATGAATGCTTCATTCATATGAAAAGAAATTGAATACATATGTTCTAACAAACAAGAAATTGAAATTAAGTTCCTTTTAATTTTAGGAACAACGTACACATTATCTAATAATATATACATATTCTTGTTTGTAAACAACTTGAGCTCCCCTACCGCCACAACTGAGACGACCTCTCCCGTTACGACCTTGAGAGTCATCTCTCCGGCGTCAAGCTACCTCCAAGAACTAATTCCCTGAAATGAAGAACAAACGTGATTAGTGGCTCCTGAATCCAGTATCCAGGCGGAGTCATCATTCTCCATTAAACATGTTTCCAATACAAGTAAATCATATTTACCTTCGTTGGCTTTCTTCTTCTCGGCCAAGTATTTTGGGCAGTTGCGCTTCCAATGCCCGTCCATATTGCAGTGGAAACACTTTCCTTTCTCTGCAACCTTGACCTTGCCTTTCTGGACAGCAGCAGCTAAGTCAGGTTTAGACCCCTTACCAGCAGCCTTCTTCTTCTTAAAAGTCTTACTTCCAGAAAAAGAGGGCGCAGACCTGGTTCCAAAGGACGATCCTCTGTTGAACCTCTTTAAGGTGGCAACATTTGCCTCCCCTTCTTGTCCCTTACATTTCATAAGAGACTGGTAGGTCTGAAGCTCGTTTAGGAGCGTGGTGAGAGTGTACTCCAGCTTATTCATAACCGCATTGCTGCGGAATGGAAGGAAACTCTTCGGAAGAGATTTCAGAATAAAGTTGACCTGACTCTGGTCGTCTATGACGGCCCCGTTCGACTCAGCCACGTTGAAGTGGACCATCAGGTTGAGAACGTGTTCTCGCACTGAGGAGCCGTCCTTCATGCGGAAGTTGTAAATGAACTTAAGGGCTTCATGTCGAGCCTGTGAGGACGGTTGTCCAAACATGCTCTGCAGCGAGTCCATGATCTCCTTAGCGGTGATCGTGTCCTCGTGCTTCTTGGCAAGCACATCAGATATGCTCGCCAAGATATAGACCTTGGGCTTGTCATTGGCCTTCATCCACCTGTCATAGGTGTTGCGCACTGCCACTGTGGCGTTAGGCGCAAGAGTTTGAGGACAATCCTCTTGCAAGACGAACCTAAGATCATCTATCAGGAGAATAGTGTTTAGGTTTGACTTCCATTGTTTTTAATTTTCGCCATTAAGTACTTGCGCGGCTAAGAGTGCAATAATAGAAGTAGACATGCTGAAAGTAAAAACAAATCTATATTAGTTTCACGCATTAGCCTTTTAAACCCAATCAAAATTTTAGCAAAAGTAATTAAGCACCCTAACAAAATTGTTTTGCAACGACACTTCAGTGATTTAGAGCAACAGCCACCGTAGGGCGGACAGGTACTCCTTCACTGAATTGAGACATTCTCAACTAAATTTTACACTAGAATAACTCTTATTCCTATAAATTTTAGTCATCGTTTATTTGATTAGGAAATTGCTAACTAACTTAACTACTCCTCGTATGTGTGACCCAACATTTTCGGACCTCAGAGATCCACCCCAATAATCCTGTTGTAGGGAAGGAAAATATTGGAGCAAAACCTAAGAGACTCCTATCCATCTCTGGAGTTTGCCTTGATTTTGATTTCCATACAATGAACCCTCCATAGGGATGATCGCTCCAGGACGACACGCAGGTCATGTATGAAACCTCACGGTGCAAACCAATGGCGGAGACCGCAGGATGTGTTGTCACACGTCCTTCTCCCACTTACTATGAACACTATCTCTATTTACCTCGATATTGAACCATGCAAACACCTTCAGTAGGGAGGCCGCGCCCAGGGCGACACGAGGCCGAGCATGGAACTCACAGCGTGAATTTAACGGAGAATGTGAGAAAGAGAGTAAAGTATGTTATATATACTTTGTATATCAAATATATACGCTGTATATTACATATTCTCTTTTGCTCCCACTTAGTATTCTAAGACTAGGGTATATTACTTAGATAAATCCCGGCTAAGTGAAATTAACTAAGTGAATTTTTAGTCGACCCAATATAACTATTATATCGGAAATTGTACAATAATGTTTTAGTTCGTTAAACACTTTAATAAACCAACAATATTATTGCTTGTATATAAAATATTGACTAATTCAATCCCCAGGTCGGTTCCCAGGTAGAGGTGTTCCCTTACGGTCAGCTTAAATACCTCAGCCTAGACAGAACCTTCCTTATACAGGGTTCCCTTATAGACAACATTTTATTTTTAGTCTTTTGTTACTTCATTTTAAACCTAGTTAAAACAAAATAAAAGACTACCCCCTAATCACATTAGAAGATATAACCTAAGGTCTAATTAATTTTAAACCCCTTTAAAATTAATTAACTTAGACCTTATGTTTGCATGCAACTCTTTATTATAGATTTTAATTTCTATCTACCACATTTTATAACTCTTATAAAATTTTAAGAAATTAAAACTATAAACATGCATTGAAAGCATACATTAATATAACAATTATATTATCCAAAAAATGTCATGCTCAATGCAACTTTATTTTCATCTAATTAATACAACACATATTAATTATGAAAATAAAACATGCATACATACATTATAACATTTATAACTATATGATGCATGACCATACATACATACTATATATCAAACATACATATTATGCATGTTACCTATGGTGGGATTTTAAAACTATATGGCATACAATATGCAATATGATTTTAATTAAAATACACATTCATAATGCATAAAATAATTAAATAGCAAAGTTGGAACGGTTTTTGGCACCCTAAGAAAACGAAATTATACAAAATAAGAAAACCGACTGCATCCGCCCTCGAACCGCGAACCGGAGCCTCGGAACCACGTCGAAAAACACCCGGGACAGCGCCTCGGCGCCTAAGGGCAGCGCCATGGTGCTGCTGCATAGCGCCATGGCGCCGTTTGCGTAGTCTGCTTCTTTTTCTTTGCTGTTTTCTGCAATTTTCGCCCAATCCGACACCACGAACGACTTTCGAGCGACCCGAAATTACAAAAACAATACAGAAACTAAATGCCCAAAACACTGGACCCTTACATGATCAAATCACGAAGTAAAATACTATCTAGGTGCCAAAAACTGGAAATTTTCCAACTCGCAAACCCATATTTCAAAAATATGAAATCACCCACCAAACTCAACAATTTTTATCCCAAAAAATCAGAACTACAACCTGGCTCTGATACCAATTGAAGGGATGTAAATCCCGGCGCGGAAGCGGATTTTCGTTGCTGATTTTCGGGATACAAAATCGAATTTTACAGAGGGAAAATACAGGGGAAACCATTACCTTTGAAGAAGTTTTCTTCTGCGGTTTCCCACGAACACCACCACTACGTCTTCCTCGCTATCCTCTTGGGTCTCGGGATCGTGCTTGTGGTAGCACCTTGATCGAAGAGAGGGAGAGATTGAGAGAGTTTTTTTTTTTAGAGAAATTGGATCAGAGTTCTTTTTCTTGTTCTGTATCTCACTTATTCTTCTGCTTCTCCAACACTTGGAGAGGAAGAAGAAGGGTGACGTGGGGTAACTCCCCACGTCACAATTCCTCCCACTCCCCTGCAAGTTAATATTAATAATAATATTATTAATATTAATATTAATATATATATATATAATATATATAATAATAATTAAAATATATATAATAATTAATATATATATATAATTAAATAATCAAATTAATTAATATAATTAATTATTAATCCAATTAATAATTAATAAATATATATATACATAAATAATTAACACTTAATTATTTATAAAATTAGAATCATATTCTAAAACATTTCTCTCGTATAACCTATACTTCTAATGTACATCTTATGCACATTATTTTTAACCTTTTAATATGAATCTTATTCATATTAATTTTATTTGAGTCTCATTCAAATAATTTATCTCATAATATATAGTTTTAATTTATAATTAACTATATATTATAATGTATCAATATACATATAATCCCTTAAGTAATTTGAACAATTCAAATTCTTCCAAAAACTTGATTCTCGTTTTCTCCGTTATGAGCTAGCAAGGGGACCTGATGGACCTACAGATCCGAAGCTCCAACGATGCAAGATTAATTGGTCAAACTCATTGACCGAGTTAATTTAGATTCGTTAACTACGGGTCATTCCACTAAAGACCCGCAGTTGCACTCTTCTCACTGCAGAATGTTTTCGTGTCCATGGATATATGACCATTAATGACGAGTCAATCCTTCACGAGTGTTCGTAACTCAAGTTGGGTCAAATTACCGTTTTACTCCTGAGTTACATCTTACTCCTTAAACTCCACTGCTCCTCTAATGAACAACCCGGTTATGGTCCAATCAATAACCGGAAGTCCCTCTCGGCCAATGAGAGGGTGGGCCCCTTGTTCAAGTCTCGGAGTCAGCATTTAAGGGAACACTCATCTACTCCCCTAAAGTCGGGGAGGAGTGAATTCCATCTTGTGAAGTTATGTTCCCCAGCTCCCCACTCTGTCTCGTCCCCAAAATGGTAGGAATGTTGAGTCGGCGACTCGAGCCACTCTCACCCATACAGATCAAAGGACGAGCCCTCACGGGCAGGAATCCATAACTCACTCAGGATTGAGAATGAGTTGCCTGGTCATCCTAAGAAATGACATTCTATTAGTTATCAGTGTTTCATCTAAAGATTGCCTATTTGCGGTCCGGTCTTATACAAACTCATTGTATAGGATATCCCCACTTACATGTCTCCACACGAACGACCTGGATCGAGTCGTCTGTAACCTTTACGGAGTGGGCCGTATCCATAGTGTTGCCAGGATAAGGTACCCAACCTTATCCATATACTATAGACCCTTTAGGTTATTCACGGGACATTATCCATTCATATATCAGGGGTATATCAAATATATACCTCGTACATCAACTATATACCTAGTATATATACTGTCCCGATTACATCATAAATAACCTTGGATGGTTAGTTTATTGGATTTTGGAAAATGCAAAGCTATGATTCAACAACAAATTTATTGAATAAAACTTTATTAAATAGATATATATTTTTACAAAATACAAACTACGAGTTTAGGGCAACACACCCAACAAAATTTCCCATTCTAAATCAGTTTTATTTTCAAGCTTCTCAAGTGAAAAAACAGGAAGATAAAAATCCTTCACATATAAAACATCTTCCATCTTCCTTTTCCAAACTTGATAATTTGAGCCATTAGAGGTCACCATTCTACCTGTACTAGTTTCCATTGTTCAACACAAGCCCTAATTAATTTTTAACCTTGCTCTGATACCACTTTGTTGGGATAAACACTTAAATTTATGCACCAATTATCCCCTCTTGTGTGTATCTAATAGGAAATATCTAGTAAAAATAATAATTCAAACAAGCACGGGACATAAGAAATTTTAACGCGGAAAAATCCCCTCAATGTGAGGAGTAAAAAACCAGGTTACACCAGTTCTCCCTAGCAACAACTAGAGGCATACAGTAATAATATCTCGAGACAATAAATCTCGGCAAACAAAGGGAATAAACTGGAAAATAAAATTAGAAAGATCTAGCTCGAAAGTGGCACCAACTACCCGCTGTATCTGACTGTAGACAGCTCAAAAAGAAATCTCCACTGTCCAGATTGAACACCCTCGTGTTGTGAACATGATGTAAAATTTCACCCCGATCGAACCATGGATCGACCTCCGATCGTGTAAAAACGCTACTGTACGGATTTTTTTCTTTTCTAATTATTTTCTGATTTTCCTTCTCGATCTGCGTGCAGCTTCTCCCTCTCTCTCCTTGTGTTATGGTAGGCAGCTGCACATGTAGATTAATATATATATATATATATACACACTAAAAAACATAATGGCCCATTTGGGCCTAAAATTGTTGGGCTTTCACACATGTGAAAAAATACCCAACGCATTGTTACCTTTGTTCAGAAAATGTAGAACATATATGAATTGGAATAATCTTCCTTATCCCAAAAAGAAGGAATGAGAATAAGAGAAGTTTGTGTTGGGATTTTCTCTACCTTTAAAAAAAATTAGAGACTTGTGCAAGCGCACACGGTCACAAGTAATACTCGGAAGTAATCCAAGGTCGAATCCTTAGGGACTTGTTGCTTTTCAAATCAAGTAATGCAGTGAAATGGTTCAAATATGCAATTGTGATTTAGGAAGAAAAATGTGATGAGATGTTGTCATTTGGGGTTTCAACTAACAAGTAATTTAATGAAACTCAACCTCCTTGTCTCCTACCTTAGTTTTGATGCAAAATATGGAAAACACACTATGTTGGGGAAAAACACCAGGCGCAATTCCTGGCTTTTCTTGGGATTTGAGTTATACTCTTTCACTACCGCTTTTGGTTGGTGCACAGGCTAGGGTAACATAGAATCATATTCCTATGTGTGATTACAATCCTAGAGAATATCTACCAACTCAATTGCATTATGGGTCAGACGGCCTATGCCTAGGACCATGTTTTATGCGCTTATTCCTAAGTCACATCCCATATTGGTTTCCTATTATTTTACCTAACTCACCTTTTCCAAGGTTGGCCTTTGGTATATAAATCAAGTTCCCACTGGCCAAATGGAAAAAAGGCGTAAAGAGAAGTTTTTAGAAACCAACCCAAAAAAGTGTCAGGCGCAATCTGGCCAAAATCCCGAGCGTGTTGAAAATCAAATATTTGACTAAGGCATTCCATAAGGAGGTTGATAACTAGTTTAGAACATAATTAAATGAAAGTAGATGCACGAAAACATAAAAAAAGTATTTTTCATTGAATTTAAATTAATAAATAAGCCGTACAAGGAGTTCGAGCTTGACCATCTTCTCTCTCGAGCGTGAGGGGAGTTGAAACTCGCTAAAGAACTTTAAGATAACAGAATGAACAAAGAACGAAAGTAAGAAATCGAATTAAAAGCACTACGAAAGGTAAAAACGTGAAAAATTAAGAAATGAACAACTGCAACATGAACATAAACCCTAAAAACGTGTTCTACAACTAGAGAGCATAAAAAAGAAGATGAAATGAAGCTTGGAAGGGATGATTTGCTGAGGGATGGATGACTTCTTTTTATAGCACCATAGGTTGGTTGAAACTCCCCTCCATTTTAGGTGGAAAAGGGTTGAGATTCACCTAACCACCTCACTCGGACTTGGACTCACGGTTTTGAACATTTGGAAAATGTCCTCCTTACCCTTCATTAATCAAAACGTGCGTTTTGATAAATTGCCCTCCAAAAATGCGTCGGGCGCAATTCTGCAAAAAATAGAATTCTGTTATTTTCTTTCAACTTTGACCGCATTTATCTCATATTTTTCCTAAAGTACCATAGTTTGACTTTTATGCAGAAATAATCTATGTATGTTCTACTTTAAGAATATGTGGTCATTTTTGGCAAATAATAATAGTAAATGGGTAAAAAATGTGGTCAAACAGGGCTACCGACACATGTTTCTGCTGTAAAAAGTCAACCCTAACAGTTTGCCTTGCTCAGTTTCACCTTAATCTTTAGTTGCTGCTCCTTAGTCATGCCCACGCGCATCGAATGCTTTAGGAACTTCTTGACGCATCTCCGAACACAGGTCTCTTCTCGCGACGCAATCATCGAAGCACCTCTCAACAAGATAATTATACATCGGCAAACTGTAAGCAAACATACAACGATGAAGTTAGTTTCGTTCATGAAACTGAAAAGAAGCATCATCTGCTGCTTGATTGTTCGAACATCAAAAATTGGATGCATTTCATTATTCAATTGTCAACAACATCAGACAAACTAGTTGTTTACCTCATTTCCACCTCTAATTTTGAAAAAAGATATTTAAGTATAATTGATTTTTCAAAATTACTGATAGTTTAAAAATCAATTTAAAGTAATTTTAAACTTTCCTAAAATCAATTTTTAATTTACCAAATATGATCATGGTGATTTTTACCATGTCAAAATTACTCTCCAACGCACCCTAAAACCCACAAAAGGAAAGAAATTAAGATGAACCAAAAAAACATGATGCAAACCACAATTTGAACCATTCCCACAACAAATTTTCTCTCTCAACTATCAGTTTAAATTATACAACTGCAACATAGCTATTGAATAACAAAGATACTGGTGCTCAATTCCAAAAGAGTTATAGGTGGATTATGAAGGCGCAAATCACTTGACAGATAAAAGGAAAAAAAAAAAAAGATTTCTGTCTCAGAAAATTTAGAAGGTTTTTCTCAACAGTTCAGTAAGAGGCGAAGATTCAACTGAAGCGAAAAATAAATCAATCTTGAACTGAAAAATGTTGTTCGCAAATCGTCTAGATACAACACATCAGTTGAAGTGGTTTTAAAGAGAACGTTCTTTGGGCTTCATAAATTAAGTCACGAGAATTGGAAAACGGTATGCGACTCATCTCATCTAAAGATAAATTGGGAAGCCACAATCTAAATTTTAACAGAATAATAAACCACGGATCTGCATGTAGCTTCTGCATTGGAAGGGTACAAAATTCCATGTCTCAGAGATTACGTTCATGCAAAGAATTGCACAACGTCAAACCTTGGTCAAGCTCCAACTTAAACACAATGGGAAGACCTGCACAAGAGGGCAAAATCTATGACGCTCAAGTCAGCAAGTAGCTCGGACTCAATATTAAGTTCGAGGAGAAATTTGATACCTGATGGTGAAATGAGACCCTCTATTTAGAGGTTTAGGTCTCGATAGGGGCTGCGACAAGCGGTTATCCTGGTCAGGGTTGAGGTCGAACCTGTCGGGTTGAGTAGATCGCACCTAGACAGTTTAACTTGAATATTTATGGTTTAATAGGAGAAACGATGATAGGGATATCCACCTCAGCAGGTGGACCTGCATAAAGATTTATCTCGGAACAGTCCCTTCGACGAATCGCTATCCTCCATGTGGCACTCTGGTTTCCTTCCTCCAAACATTGGCCCCCTCTCCACCTGCTTTGAGCTCGATTTGGCAGAGAAGTTATTTTCCTAAGACACCAACTAGCGCCGTGAATTCCGGGCTCGTTACAGAATATTATTGTTGGAGAACCTAAAAAACGGAACCGACAAGTGTAACGTACTCGAGTGCTTCCGACGTTCGAACTTCCTTACGATCTGGATCGTCTTTTTTTGGACACGTGTTCGGTTGCGATTAATTTTCAGTGTACTATAAATAGCCCTACGATTCATATTCATTTTTCACTCTTTTTGAAATCTTGGAGTCCGACCTGAGTAGCTTGGAACTTACCCTAGGTCAGTTTCGCACTTCTACTTTTGCTTTGCAGTTTCGCACTTCTACTTTTGCAGTTCCAATGGTCAAATAGACACAATTTTCTTCCAAACACCGAAATTTTCTACCATTACAGTTCATAGACATACAATAACAGCATACATGCCCAGTTTTCATGACCAAGCTAGGTGATGCTTATCCCTGAGTCACCACACTCTAAACTCAAGTAGACTCTAGCTCGAGATGAAGCTTTTAGCTCCCTAATACATTTTTCCAAAGGTTATCAAAAAGATATTTCAACATGGTGATCAAGCACATCGAAAATAGAGTGATACATCAACTTCAACTAAAAACATACTATCACTAATGCAAAACAACAAGGTTATAGTCCATAAAATGATTTCACAACATCTCCCCCTTACACAAGGTGTTTAGTTAGACAAAGCCATTAGGAGGTTAAAAAATGTAATAATAAAACAATACAAATATGCTAAAAATGAAGAGAGGGAGCTGAAGATCAGCTCCCAATAACAGTTCTTGGCCTCTTCTTAGCTGCTAATAGCTGTCTTCTTCTCCTCTTGACTTTCTCTAATGGTTGGAGAAGTTTTCTTGGAGTAAGGGTTGATTCCTTCAATGATGACAATGGAATTGTCTTGGTGTGTGTGCAGGCTTCTCCTCTTGTTGGCATTTATACCTCATTTCGATTTTAGGGCAACAAAACAAGCCCTGTGCGACCCAGCTTTCACTCCCTGGTGAAACCTCTAGTTATTGTGGTAAATGATGTTGAGAAGTCTTTTCACTGCTAACTTACTGTTTTTTGTCTCTTTCTGGAATCGATGCTGTAGCATCATTAAAGCTGCAGCAAAATGCTCAAAATCAGATCATTTATACGAGCGCTAACATAACATATGAGAACAATTATTTATCTTCTAAATTAGGTACACTCGTCGAATATTGGGGGCTAGATAAGGCTATCTTTAGCTAATTTATGCAACTTTTAGACACAATCAACTCTCTTTAGGAGAGTCATCACAGGAGCCAACCCAATTCGAGCTACAAACTCTTGCACCAAAGGATGAACAGGTAGGCAAAGTCGTACTCTAACATCTTTGGTCTTCCCAACTAAGTTATTACTACATGTGTCTCTTGGGTGGAAGATGAATTATATTACCTAACTATGGTTATGAGTTAAGTAAAACTCTCTCTATTCCCACAGTTAACTTGGTTTGACTAAAGTAAACAAAATAATAATAATAATAAAGAGTAAAAGAGAGGTAATTTGGAGTTTTACTTGGTTAATTACCCTATAATAAAACTTTGGGTAAAATGTATGAAGCTTTATTAATACTCAAATAACTCCACTATTACAATTACCTTAATTTAGCACATTTATTTAATTACTAAAGTACTATTGCTAATTTTGTTACTTAAATACAATTATAATCTTGCTAAACTTATTAATCTCTTAAGCATATTTATTTTTAATTATCATAAATAATTAATTAAACATGGATAAGATAAATTACTATTGTTTTAAGTTTCTTTTAATAAGCATATATAAAATTAAGTCGAGCTTAATTCGTTAGAGCATAGAAAGCCTACAATTATTAACTAGAAGTTTATTGATATGCATGAGGTCCCATCAAATAAATATACTTTCATGCAAATATGACAATCATACATAACAATTGCATCCTTAAATATTATCATTCAATCACAGATAATTCATTATAAACTTACAAACATCATACAATGATCATATATATTTTCCAACCTAACTCTAATGAATTCTTATAAATTTACAAACATCATACAATGATCATATATAAGCCACTCACCTCAATAGCACTCCAAAATAAATGTTGGTTCAATCTATGTAATTTAATGGCTCGGCTTAAATCAATTTCCCAAAAAAAAAATTAGAAGAAAAGTTATTATAATATATATATATATGGGGAGAATGATGAGATATGATTTAGGTTTGGTTTGAGGGTCTATTTATAGAATTGTGGAAGCTTAATTGGAATAAGATGTAAATTCAAATTAACAAAAGTGTCTATTTATCTCTTTTTTTTTCATTTTGAATTAGGAAATATCTTAATATATATTATGATTACTTTAAAACTAAATCTTAAACCAGATAGTTTTACATATTACTAATTTAATTAATAAAATATTTTTGATGGCCAATCCAAAAATATTCAAATTACCAATTTTCCTACTTATAAAAAAATTACCAAAAATACGGGGCTTTACAAATTGATTATTGGTGTATAGATTGAATAGATTAAATCAATTACCTACGACCTTTCTCCCTCATTTATTTTATCTTTATTATTGTATGTTTAATTGCGTTGATCCAATTGAGGGATTGTATCTGTGCTACTTGAGCGAGCTAGAAACCCAATCAAGAGGACGATGTCGATATTCACTTACCAAATATATTAAAATTTGACACGCACACTTCGGTAAACAATTTCTACTCTGATTTGTTGAAGCATCTCCTGAATAATAGTACGAACCAGTCATGAGGTATGAGTTTATTCTGATGTTTCCACTAACTAAAACCAGGATTTAATTTTGTAGTAGTGGAGGATCCATCACTAACTTGAATAAATTTCGGAGGAGGATCAATGCCGTCTTCAATATATGACTCTAAACCATGACTTTCTGGGGCAGTCAATACTTGAAATTTAAAAAGAAGGAAATTATAGTCTGTAAGTTTCAATATAGAAATCTTATTGCCCGGATTTATGTTCTGATTTGCTTGAATTCCAATGTTACTTTATTAATCAGAAATACATCATGAATCTAGAGTCGCTTAAAAAACTAGATAAACACACCTCTATGTTATTCAAAAAAGATAAAAAAGATAGAAGAAAATTTTAAAAAAAGGAAAAAAAATCGAACAATCAAAAGTTGCTTTGAAAACAAGGAACTTTTTTAAAAAATAAACCCAGCTCCATGTCAAATCAAGTTGACACACAAAATGAATCATAGTCATGCAAGAACTATAGTGCAAAAGAGTCTAACCATCAAGGATCTGTTTATACCATTTCATTTCTCCTTTTTAGTTTTTCATTTTTTAAAAATAATTTTATTTGATGATCTATTTAATTTCGTTTTTTTGTTTTTCAAAAACCATTTTCAAATTCCATGAAAATTTAAAGAAATAAAAAATAGAAAGTAGTTTTTAAAAATTTATTTCGGTTTTTCAAAATCTATTTTTTCTTCCATTACTCAAATTTTTTTTTATATCTCTAACCAACTTCTTTATAATTCTAAAACTTTTTTGTTCCTAAATTCCACTCTAAAAATTTACATTTCTCTTTTTTTACAAGCTCTAAAATTTTCTTATTTTGAATATTTATTATTATTTCTCTCTATAAAATTTTGATTGGCATGTATTTTTATTTTTTTTCTGTTTGTTCTAATAAATCGTTCCTATTTCTCTCTCTAAAATTTTAATATTTTTTCTAACTTTTCTCTCTCTAAACTTCTTTTTTTTTATAAATTTATTTCTTTTCCTAATTTATTTTTCCTTTGAAAATTATATCTTTCTTTCTCATTCAATTTTCTTTAATTTTCCTTAATTTTCCTTAGTTATAGTTTTACTTATCTTTTTATTTATTTATATGCTCTAAAAAGTATATTTCAAAAGTTTTTTTTTATCTCTACATTTTTTTCTCATTATAATTTTTTTGTCTTTCTAATTTTTTTTAACAATATATTTTTCTCTCAACTTTACTTTTTTTTTCCATAACTTTTTCTCTTTCTAAAATTTTTCTTTAAAAAGTTTATTTTTTTTAGTTATTTTTTGATATCCCTTTAAGAAGTTTCATTCCATCTCTAAACTTTTATTTTCATATCTCTACATTGAGATGACAAAAATTTCTAAATGTATGTCCCAATCCTGTCCTCGAGTCAATTTTTTAAATAATTCATATATATTTTATTAATATATTTACTATAACATATCAAATATTTTTTAAAACTAATTATTATAAAAATGATAAATTGTAACGCCCCAGAAATTTCACCATTTCCAAGGAGGGACCGTTACTAAGACTACCTAAAATTTTCACATAAACAAGAGAATTGTTTTCGCATCAATACTAAGCAATAAGGCTACCACGCTTCCGCTGCGCTACTCTGATTTTCAACACTCACGAGAGCTTGAACAATTAGAACAACACCACTAAAGATTCAAGAGAAACTCACATCCTCTGCAGATAAACCATTAAATACTGACTTCACATCAATCAAACCCTTCAAGGAAACCTCTACTAACTATAAACCATCCACTAAATGAATATTAACATCTCAATGACAATGAAGCAAAACTAATTCAAGTGCTATCAATTTAAACAAATGTATTCATAAATATCCTAAGTAGGTTACGATCCCGTAGTTCAAGAAGCTAACAAAATTAATGCTATAAAAGAGAATAATGAATCGGTAAGACATCTTTTAGACCATAAAACTAAACAAGACCAACCGCTAACAACTCAACTACACGATTAAATAGCCACAACTATCCTAACTAAAAGAAATTAATTGCACGCAGCATAGCCAATGGTCTTTCCGATCAAGCCTCCTCCTTGCCATCACCATCCCAAGAGTTAGCTCGATACCTGCAAACTGGAGGGGAAAAAGAGGGATGAGTACAACCACAGTACTCAGTAAGCAGCCCTTATCTGAAGGGTCACGCACAAACAGCATACTTATCAAGGAACAACGTGTCAAGCTTATTAAAGAATCATCACACACACATCATGCTCAACCAAATCATGAAACATTCGTAGTCATGCTTTTCAACACATCATGCATCCAAACATAAACACATTCCATAAATTTAGTGACAACCACAACCAGGAAACACGTTAACAACCAATCTCTAGTCTCCTTAACATCTCAAGTACCTCTACGCTTATCACAGCTATCATAGCCTTCCACAATTAACTCCTTCGAGTAGAGTCGGCCCCTGAACATTTTTCACCCAGAGCCCCGACACTACTGCATCGGCCCTCGACCATTTATACTCGAGGCCTCGATGACTTCACCATCTATTGGCCCTTGACCATTTATACCCAAGGCCCCAATAGTGTTCCTTTCAAAAGACTCCTCGCATCGACCCTCGACCATTTATACCCGAGGCCTCGACACTCATCTCTATCCAATATTGGTGTATCGACCCTCGACCATTTATACCCGAGGCCTCGATACCCAATTAGTGACGTATCAGTCCCCGACCATTTATACCCGAGACCCTGACACCCACCCATTCACTTTCTCCAAGAATCCAACTCTCACCAGAGTCTTACTATATACTTTCTTAAGCCACTACCCCTGCATCTTTCAACTCACAAATACAATTCAGCATGCTTCCACAACATAAACAACTTTCTAATAATGAAATAATAACTCAATCATGCTTGATATCCAACACTACTCCAAGTACATCGGCTAACACAACGAGAGTTATTTAGCGAAATGACATATCAAAATTAATATTAAACGCCACAAAACCATCACATTAGAGACCATTTAACACACATTAACACAGGCACACACCCCTTGTCTACTTACTTTATTATGTCTCAAAACTCTCACAAGAGTCCTACTTGCTACTACGCTATGCCTCATGCATCAACAATCTCATAACAGTGCCACATGCGATACTCCAAAATGATCATATATAAAAACCAATCAATTTAAAATAGTCCAGCATGATCCAACAGCTCCAACAGGCTTCGTTCACAGAAAAGGCACAACCAACAACTTAACCAAAATATAATTGATAGATACCCAGCATACCTCAAACACAACCGACTTTTCATAAATATTCAATATGCTTTCGAAACAACAGATTATAGTACCGGTATACATATTTCATCATGAAAACCAATTAGAACATAACGTTTACTAAATGTTAACAACGACAAGCAACATGCAAATATCACACATGGGCACACGAGCAAACAACCATATCATATCAGCACACAACAACCAACCCCTCCAGTAAGAAACTACTTACAAGAAAGTTCTAATGCGCTACCAAGTTCACCGAAGGGTTCCTAAATCCAAAAGCAAACCAAACTTGATTAGAATCCATGTTAGAAACACTTAGTTTGCATCGAAAGTGAGTTTAGATGATCCGTTACCTACTATCTCACCATAAAACCTTTTGGGTAAGTAGTGGGTTGACGCCGAGGAGGTTCGGGCTCCAAAACCGAGTTCGAATGTCCTTATGCTTGCTGTTCCGATGTCAAAAGCGATGGGTAATGCTGGCTTGAGTCTAAATAGGGGTGGGTACCGCGAATCGAACTCCGGACAGGTGTGGGTAAGTGTCTAAAGTCGTCGAGGGGAAGCAAAGGCCACAGATCGGGGCTGTGGGAAGTCGTCGGAGCGCGCACGGCCACGGGCCGCTGTCAGAACGCCGCAGAAACAGCACAGCCACTGCAGAAAATCGGAACCGCCCCAGGTTTGGGTTCCAGACCCGTGTGAGACGTCGGAAAAGGGCTGAAGGCGCGCCGCTGCTGCCGTCGACGACTGCTGAAGACGTTCCAAGTCGCGCCGCCGTTCGGGATTGAGAGCCGCCGCTGCTGTTAGAGGAAACGCCGTCGCCGCTGGTTTGAGGAACGCCGGCCGCTGCTGCTACGGGTTCGTCAGATGGAGAAGCGCCACCGATCGCTGCTGTTGCCGTGGGTCGTGGCTGGAGAAAGAAAACCAGGGGAGGCCGGCAGCTGGGGTGGGGGATGAAGGAAGAAAAAGAAGAAGAAGAAGACCTAGGGTTTGTTTTTTTTTGTTTTATTTATTTTACATTTAAACCAAAAAGCCCACATTCCCAATTTTTTAAAGAATCTTCTTAATTAGTTTTAAAAATGAAAAGCCCAACTCCCAATTCCAATGGAAAGCCCATGGGCTAGAGGAAACTAGAATTCTATTTTCAAATAGTTCTAACGGCCCAAAACAAGAAACCCGAAATCTCACGTTAGTTGTTAAAATAAAACTCACAATAATTCGAGATAAAATAATTAACTTCAACTCTAAGACCCATGAATAATAATTCAAAAAAAAGTAGAATTTATGAAGGAAAACGCTAAAACCCCCTGAATTTAAGATTTAACTAAAAATCTCCTACACAGGTCGAGAACTTAAATTATCTTAATCCAACGAAATTAAGCTTAATTCTAATTTAGCCAAAAATTAGAATTTCAAAGTTAGAAGATCCAAAAATTAAAGTTATCAACTTAGGGAAAAATCCAAAGACATTATTTATCTCTTAAAATAAACGAGTCAGAGAACGCGGGGCGTTACATAAATATACATTTATTACACTTTTTTTATTCTAAAAATAAATAAAATTAATTACAAAATCGGTAATTCTTCCCACGAATATCTCCATCCCCAATCAAGATTCTTTAACATGGATCTCAATTATCGAACTGAAGAACGAAGTGAAGATGATGGACTAAAAATTTTTACGAGTACGAGAATGAGAGTGCATATTTACTCACACCCCACATTATATCAAATAATTATATACGAACAGAGAAGGAAAATTTGAATTTGTGACCCCTCCAATAATTGAAACTGGATAAATGACCCCATTTTAAAAAAACCGAATTTCTAACCCCACCACCCCTTATTTATGATCTCTTAAATATTTTATTCATGGGAAAAGACGAATTTACCCTCATTGTTAATAAATGTGCATTTATGATTTTCACCTAACCATTTCACCAAACTCTAACACATATTTTACATATGTTTGAACTTGAAACACATTATCCGAAACTCACAGATCACGTTTTCAAAATCCACTCAAAGCATCAACGTGTTTTATCTTTGCCCCCACACTATCCAAAATCATTGTCCCCACATTTTCACCTGTGAAAAGTTAGGTATGTTACATTTACACAACCTTTTGTCCTCTATAATTGTTGAACACATTTGAAATATTTTCCCATAAATGAGTTCTACTACTAGATTGGGTTGTTGACAAGAAAAAAAAAGTCAGATTATTGTAAATAGTTCAATCCCGGATCTATACCTGATCCGGGATTGAATGTAAATTCTGGTGCATCAAGTTTTCGGACTATCTGGGATATATCTCGGACCTGTCTTGGTTCGAGACATGTCCTGGACTAATCTCGAAGCATATTTAGTCCGGGACATGTCTTGGACCAGTCTTGCTTCGAGATTTGTTCGGGACATGTCTCGGACCAAGACTGGTCCAAGATTCATCAGAGACATTTATTTATTTATTATTTATTATTTTATTTCTTAATTATCAATTTTCCTATCTCACTTAGTTTTATCTATTTGCAGGATGCCTCGTGTTTTCATAACATTTGGTGGAGAATGGAATGATATTGAAAAAGATTATATCGGCAGTCGTACTAGAGGATTGACAGTGGATAGTACAATCACATACAGAGAATTTCTAGGTCACGTGTATAGATTGAGTAACATTAACCCCCTACAGTTTGATATTATAATTAGACGCGTGTATCATTTTAAAACCAAAGTTTGTGTGATGGAGATAACTGATGACAATGACTTGCATTTTTTTTACTGGTGAGGATGTATCTAAATTGTCTATATATATATCTACTGTGCCAAAGCAGGTACATGGGAATGAAATGTACATGCCTTCTTTCCCATATTATGTAGGCCAAAACGTGTCCTCGATTCCTATGTCCGCAGCTTGTATTCCCTCATTCCAGAGACCCACATATCCTATACCCTCATTTCATTCCTTATCATCGAAACCATCTTCTTCTCGACAGCCACACTCCTCCTATGGGCATATAGGTCATGATGTAGAGAGTTTAATACCATTTCGGTAAGATGTTGTTCCATGTAATCTGGGAGATGATAGGGTGTCTGATTGGGATATGCCGGGAGTGTGGAATGATAACAAAGATGAAAGTGATGAATCATAGGACCCGTTACCATAGTTTGAAGAATAGCACTGTCAAGCAGAATATGGGAACGAAGAGCATGACAATGCGCTTGATGATGAGCTTGAGCCTGATGTGGAACCGGTGCACACTGAGATTCGCAGGGATGATGAAGTGGTCCAGCCACCATGATGTAATGGTCTCACCGGACACCCTAATGATGAGAAATTGCAACTCATAGTACAGTCTTCTGGAACAAATGATGTTAATGAAGGCGATGTATTTGATACTAAGAAGGAGTTGAGTTTGAAAATGCATTTAGTTGCAATGCGGATGAATTTTCAGTTTAAAGTAAACAAGTCGACGCCGGAGCTATATATACTGCGGTGCGTTCATATTGATTGCACGTGGAGACTTCGAGCTACCAAGCTAAAGGAATGCACTTTGTTCAATATAAAAAATATTGTGCTGTCCATACGTGCTATGGTGGGGCTTTAAAACACGATCATAGGCAAGCCAAAAGTTGGGTGGTAGGACATCTTGTGCAGGAGAAGTTCACAGACGTCTCCCGCACGTATAGACCGAATGACATTATACAAGATATGAGGAAGGAGTATGGTGACAATTTAAGTTATGATAGAGCATGACGTTCTAGTGAAGAAGCACTCCGGCTTATTAGATGGAATCCAGCATCGTTATATGTTCTACTTCCAGCTTATGGTGAAGCTTTGAAAACCATGAACCCAGGTACTATTTTTGAAGTAGAACTAATAGGTGGCAAATATTTCAAATATGTCTTTATGGCATTGGGTCAATCGATTCGAGGTTTTCTGCGTTGTATTAGACCAGTGTTGGTTGTTGATGGGGCCTACCTAAAGGGGAAGTCCAGAGGGGTATTATTATCAGCTTCTGGTGTCGATGCGAATAACCAGATTTAGCCAGTAGCATTTGCAATTGTCGATGGTGAGACGGTAGCATCATGGGTGTGGTTTATGACTCAAATAAAACGTGCGCTCGCTGGAGTGGATAATTTAGTTTTCGTTTCTGATAGACATCAAACCATTTGTAAGACAGTTGACAAGGTATTTCCTGCTGCATTTCATTGCTTTTGTATACATCATGTCAAGGTTAACTTGATGGCAAAATTTAAAGATGATGCGAAGGCAGTCGAGAAACTATTTTTAAAGGCTGCAAAGGCATATCGCGAGTCATACTTCAACTCGATCTGGGCCCAACTTGGGCATACCCCAGTGTACGGGAATATCTAGACGATATTGGGAAGAAGCGTTGGACTCGTTGTTTCCAAACTCAATTGAAGTACACATAGATGACTACAAATATCGCGGAATCCGTAAATGCCCTCTTTAGGCACGCTCGTAAGTTGTCGGTTACCGCCTTACTTCACCACATTAGAGGTGAGTTGCAGAATTGGTTCTACGATCGACGGATGCTTGCAACTTCCCGATCAACCACATTGTCCGACTACGCAGAAACGGATAGTGTATGGAGACACGTTGTGGACAACATTAACTAGTTCCATTTCCAGGTACGGGATGGCAACCTTGACGGGATTGTTGATTTGAACGCTATGACGTGTAGTTGTCGGGAGTTTGATTACTTTAAGATTCCATGCTCTCATGCTATTGTCTGGGCGACGATGCGAAATATAAATCCATACAGTCTGTGCGATGAGGCATATACGACGGACTCTTGGATATTGGCTTATGCAGAATCCATATTTCCAGTCGGACACGTCTCCACATCGAACAGTTCGCAAAAGTTTGTCAACATACCAGTTGAACCACCGAAGACTATTCCAAGAGTTGGGAGGAGGAAGACGGCTAGGATTCCTTCCACGGGCGAGGTACGTCAAACACGTAAGTTTGGTTGCTGTGGTGCGTGGGGCCATAATCGCAAAACATGTAGTGAACCCCTTACCAAATTGTGAATGTATGCTTCTGTTGTTCATTTACATTTAAACATGTATGAATTGGATTGTAAAGAAATTTGTAAGGTAACTTGTATCTCAAGAAACCAACCATGCATGCATGCATTTGCAATTCTATGTGTTCTACTACTATTATTATTATTGTGGAGATTCGATTCTATTATTATAACGTAACTTGTATCATGTTTTATAAAATAGAAAAGACAATACTGGAATTCTATAAATATTTAAAAAATGGGACGGCACGCCTACATCTTGTACAGTGTACTGACCCCTAAAAAATACAATATTATCTTGGGTCAAAGTGTCCAGCTTTGACCTGGTAACATCGTACTCGAAGAAGCGTACACAGAAAATCTTGCAATCTGTGGCGATACTTTGTTGGGGTGTGCGAACCCGACGCACCCTCCATGGCACCACTGGCAGGTCCGGTCATACTGCAAATATCCGCCATGACGCAGCTAGGATCGTACAAATGGGCTTCAGCTCCTTCTCGAGTGAATCCAGTGGAGTGGCCGATTGGAGCGAATCCCATACGGTTAAGTCGCCTTCCACAAGATTAATTCCGAGAATCACCCAGTGGTTCTCACCTACGTTGGTCGGGGTGTACACCATGTCTGCATCATTCCAACGCACATTCTTGTCCGACTGCCTACCGAAGACATATCGAAATATGGTATTCTCCTAGCTCCAGGGGTAGTCGATTCTCGTAGACAGAACACCTGGTTTCATGGCCGCATACGGACCGTCTGTTCAGTTTAGCAAAGTCTGTACAAGAAGTGAAAAATAATATTAGTTACACGGATAATTAAAATATTATTTTTTTAGTTCAAACGAAGAGCGGTAATAAGTATGTACCGAAAGCAGCACGTCGCCTATCGCAAACTTTTTGCGACACAGATGGAAACACTTCACCAACTTTTTTGCCGAAAACAAGACGAGCGCATCAACTACCTATTGCAGTTAAGAAATGCAAGTTTATATAATCATATTATTGATAAATATTGTACTAGATAGTGGAATAAGATGTACTTACTTCGTCCTTCAATTGGACAGTAGGGTCCAGTAGATCGCAATACCATTCGTTCCCTTATAAGCCAGCTGCGGAGGAATGGGACATGCTGGGTCGTATGCATCCACGGTGATCCTACACCGGCTGGTTGGTGTGTATATACCCTTCAGTTTCCACGAATAATGGCGCTTGTGTAGCCCCCGACCAGTTGGGGCATGCTAAAGGTCAGATTCGTCCTGGTCAAGGTACGGTTCAACCTAAACCACAATAAACACGTAAGGTCGAGTAATGACAACTGACAAAATTCATGACATTAAGTTTACCTTAATGATCGCGTCAGGTGCCCAGTCCTTATAGGGACGCCTAACTCGTCTTCTCGTGGGTTGCGTCTCTGGTTGAACATTCGGCTTTTGGCTGCCAACGGTGAGATCCTAATACACAAAAAATATTAATCACATTACAATATGGATAGCAACAATGTAAGTTTATGATTGGTTGTTTGCAAACTTTTAAGCCTCACATGTTCGAATTGCTTATATGTTATTATTATTATTATTATTTTTATGTATGCAATGTTTGTGGCTCTGCTTAGTTAGGTTGTATCACACTCGTTTGAGACTACGCTTATAGCAAAGTGTTAACGTTTGTTTGGTGATTTTGTGCCTCCCGTTCCAGATGGTGCCTCCTCATCGTAGTGTGAGGCTGCGTGCAGACGTGAATCCAGCCCTCGAAGGTGATAACGCGACGGATCAACCGGTCCCTCTAGTGGGGGTCCAAGTAAGGGTAGTCCCTCCTTTTCCTCCAGCAGCAGCTCAGGAGACGGTGGTTCCTCCAGTTCCCCCGGTAAACCCTCAGGTGGCCTTGCTCGGGGAAGGTTACAGGCACTGATTAATAACACAGTTGGGGAGGCAGAGCACAAGCTCAACCACCCCGACATTTTCAAGCTTCTCATAGTGAGGCCCAATACATTAAGGATTTCAAATGCTATGGGCCCCCTACGTTTAACGGAGGGAGTGAGAAAGCTACAACCGCGAAAGAGTGGGTAAGGGAGTTAGAAGCTCTTTACGCATCTAGGTTGCAACGACTAGTTCAAGGTCAAAGGTGCAGTCTTTATGTTGAGGGGCGAAGCCCTAAATTGGTGGGACTCAGTAGCAGCGGCAGATGACCATGCTAATGTACCGGTCACGTGGACAAAGTTCGAGGAATTGTTGTATCACTACTATTTTCCAGACACTGTGAAAGATGTAAAGGAGGCGGAGTTCCTTCATCTCGCCCAAGGCAATATGATCGTAGCACGATATGAAAGAAAGTTTACGGAGCTCTGCCGTTTTGCTCTAGTGCTAATTCCCACTGAGGCGGTGAAGATCAAGAGGTTTGTTAAAGGCTTGTGCAAAGGGATCATAGGACCAGTTGATCTTCATCGACCAACCATATACGCGGAAGCAGTTTGGGGCGCCTTAATTATGGATAAGGACGTCGCTAACAGGGCCCAACCTCTGCTAGAAAACAGTTCATCTTCAGGTGCGAAAAGGAAGGCCCCACAGTCTTTTATCGGCCAGCTATCGAGAGCACCCTAACAGTAGACTCAGCAGTTATGGTATGCTACCAATATGCCCCTCATGTAAGAGGAGACATGCCAGACAGTGTTGGACTGGAATTAAAGTTTGTTTCAGATGTAGGAAGGATAGGAATTTTGCAAGGGAGTGTCTTCTGACCGGTTCGAACACACAGAGGCTAGGTCAAGAGGCCCCCTCAACAATTTTGGCACAAGGGGCATCTAGAATGCTTGTGTTTTTGCGCTTACACGGAAAGAAGCGGCAAATGTCAAAACCATTGTAACAGGTACTTCTATCCTATTATGAGTTTTTGGTTATGCATACGAGGTCTACGTCTTTACTCTTGTATTGTCTCTCAAGAGTCTCAGTCCATAATGTGCATGCTTATGTATTGTTTGATTCGGGGTCAAGTCACACTTTTATTTCCACTGCGTTTGTTCGTCAAACAAACCTTAAGCTAGAACCGTTTGGCCATTTGTTGGCAGTATCTACACCATCGGGGTCAGTCAGGGTTGCTAGTCAGATGGTGAGAGCAGACAAGTTATCCTTCAACGATCAGGCCCCGCCAGCAAGCTTGATTCAATTGGACATGCGAGATTTTGATGTTAGAATGGGCATGGAATGGTTAGCTACCCATCGAGCCAACATCAATTCTTCGAAAAGGGAAGTCTCCTTCTTGCTGCCTTCTGGTCGAGGTTTCACGTTTAAAGGAGTCACGGGTGGAGTTCCAAGGGTAGTTTCAGCGCTAAAGGCCAGACACCTCTTACAGTGTGGCGCTTGGGGTTACTTGGCAAGTGTCGACAACACTAGTAAGATTGCACCCAGCATCGATTCCATTCATGTGGTCAATGATTTCTCAGACGTGTTCCCTGAAGACCTTCCAAGGCTACCCCAGTCCGTGAATTGGACTTTTGCATCGACTTATTACTTAGGATAGCCACCATTTCAAAGGCACCTTACCGTATGGCTCCAACTGAACTTAAGGAGCTAAAGGCCCAACTAGAAGAATTATTAGACAAGGGATTCGTTCGCCCAAGTGTGTCTCATTGGGGTGCTTCAGTGCTTTTTGTGAAAAAAAATATGGATCGATATGGCTTTGTATTGACTATCGAAAGTTGAATAAGGTGACAATAAAGAATATATATCCCCTTCCTTGCATCGATGATCTCTTTCACCAACTAAAAAGAGCAAGGGTGTTCTCGAAGATAGACTTATACCATCAGTTGAGAATTAAGGAAGCCGACATACTAAAGACAGCATTCAGGACCAGGTATGGGCATTACGAGTTTACTGTGATATCTTATGGACTCACTAATGCCCCTGCGACATTCATGGATCTAATGAACAGGGTTTTTAAGGATTTTTTGGTCATGTTCCCGATTGTGTTTATTGACGACATTTTGGTTTACTCCAAGACAGCAGAGCAGCACGAACAGCATTTGAGACATATTTTGACCGCCGTGAGGGGAAATAGTCTGTATGCAAAGTTCTCGAAATGCGTGTTCTGGTTGTATAAGGTGGCCTTCCTTGGTCATATAGTCACCAGGGAGGGTATTTCTGTAGACCCGGGTAAGGTAGAGGTAGTCAGTAGTTGGCCAAGGCCTAGTACACTAATCGAAATCCGTAATTTTCTCGAGTTAGCTGGCTACAATAGAAGATTCGTCCAATATTTTTCTTGTTTAGCGACGCCTTTAACTTAGTTGACTCGTAAGAATGCCACCTTCACTTGAAGTGATAGGTGCGAGAAGAGTTTTCAAGAACTAAAGGAGCGATTGGTCACGGCCCCTCTACTGACGGTACCTGATGGGACAGGAGGTTTAGTGGTGTACAGTGACGCTTCACGGAGGGGTTTGGGTTGCGTTTTGATGCAGCATGGACAAGTCATTGCCTATGCTTCGCGACAACTCAAAGTGCATGAGCTTAATTACCCCACCCATGATTTGGAGCTCACCGCAGTGGTGTTTGCCATGAAGATATGGAGGCATTACCTTTATGGAGAAAGAATTCAAATCTTCACGGACAGCCAAAGTTTGAAGTATTTCTTCACTCAAAAAGAACTTAACCTAAGATAGAGAAGATGGCTAGAACTGGTAAAGGACTATGACTGTGAGATCAATTACCATCCTGGTAAGGCAAACGTGGTGGCCGATGCACTTAGTAGAAGAGCAACGAGCGTAGCACCTTCGGCAGTGCTTCATAGACGTGTACTAGGCGAGTTGGACCATTCTTAGGTGGAGTTAACAGTGGAAGACGTTTCGAGAGTGTTAGCTCGACTTTTGGTTGAACCCACTCTAAGAGTTAGACTTGGATGACTAACATGGCATTAGGTTAGGAGTTTCAGTTCAAGGTCTTGGGGCTAAATGTCAAGAACTGATGAAATTTGAAGAGCTAAACTTGGAGTACTAACTTAGTGTACTAGGTAGAAGCAGTGTGGAAGAGTTAGAGTTCAGTGGGCCATGTGGCCTGAGTGGCATGAGTCTTGATATCTCGGGTGTTTGTGCGTATGTGATTATTTGACTGTTATGGCCCTCGATGCTTGATTTCTAGTATCGTTTCGTGTTATGATTTTTGTGGTTAGGATGCATGATGTTTTGTGAATAGTAGTTAGTAAGGGCTACTTACGAAGTACCTTATATACTCACCCCCCCCCTCTGCCTTAATTGTTTCAAGTGTTGAACAAATCCCTTGCCGTGATGACAACGTGGAAGAGGCTTGACCGAGGAAGGACCATTAGGCTGCGAACTTTTTTCTAGAGTAGTGGGTTATAAATTTTGATTGTCGGGAATATTGGGGAGTTTTGTTAGCAGTAAACTAGTTATTGTTGTTTTGGAGCGTTGGACAATTTTCCAGATGATCCGTCGTTTTACTTATTTGAAATTATTTTTTGTTTAACTAGGATTGTTGGACACTAGAACGTTCCTTTATTTTTATGGATTTTCTAGCCAGTGAGGCAGACAGATTTTCTCTTAGGGACCGATTGAAGTATAGAATCTCCTTGTTGTCTTACAATAAGATGTTTTATGTTTCCTTTTGGGTAGGGATTGAACAGGGAGTTTGATAACATTACCTCAAAATAGTTGTTAAAATTCAAGGTCATTACATGGCCACTTCAAAATTAGGCCAGAGCAATTTAAGAAAAACAAAATGTTGGAGATTTTCGAATTTCAATTCATGATTTTCGTGGGCCTATCTTAGGTTTGTTTTAAATGGGTTTTGGGCTATTTGAAAACATAAAGACCCCATTGCTAAAACCCTAGATGTTTGAAATGAAACACAAAAAGAGAAAAGCCATAATTTTCTCCCTCATTTGCATTTTTCATCTCCCAAAAATCCCCAACTTGTTTTCAAATTTCTCTCATCAAATCTTAAAAAATCCCAAAAATCTCTCATACCCCTCTCATTTTTTAGCTAAGTTAGGTGAGGGTTGAGGAAGTTTTTTTGGTTCTTTTTCAAGCAAAGTGCCAAGATTCCATAGAAGACTCCTCCTCCTCCAAGCCATTCGACAAAGAGAAGGGAAAGAAGAAGGTGATGCTGCCACCACCTACTCCACCGGGTATGATCCCTCTTGAACCCCCTCATGTCTCTAATGAAGGTTAATTATCCTACGCCACAAAGAAATAAACTAGATGAAGCTTTGAGAATGAACCCTAGAAAGAACCTATCTATAAGTAGTGAAAGTTCTAAAATAAATAACTTTAGAACATCATGTTGCTAGGGTTAATGAAGGAGGTCATGGTCAATTCAACAATACATCAATTTCATAGAATATCGATCAACAACATCCGTGGACAACCTCACGGGGCAATTTTATTAACCAAACTAAGCAAAACTCAATGAATGGTAGAGAACTAATATAGACACCTATCCTGAAATAAAATCAATAACAAGTGGGAACCTCCCAATTATTCAAATACGAACAAATAGTTTATTGACCATAACATAAGGTCTTAACTAATAACTTAAACTAAGCAAGAGTGACTAAGCAGCCTATGGTCCTTGCTCGTCATGTCTCCTCCGTCTCATCACCATGGTCGTCCACGAGTCCTTCACCTGAAACAATCATTGTAGAGGGGGGGGGGGTGAGTATATAAAATATACTCTGTAAGTAGCCCTCACCAACCACACACACAAATCATGCTCAACTAAACCATGAAACATTCATAGTCATGCCTTTCAACACATTATGCATTGAAACATAGACACATTCCACAAAATTTGGTGACAACCACAACCAGGAACACACTAACTACCAACCTCTAGTGTCCCTAACAACTCAAGCACCTCTACGCTTATCACAGCTATCCTAGCCTTCCACAGTTAACTCCTTCGAGTAGAGTCGGCCCCTGACCATTTTTACCTAGAGCTCCGACACTACTGCTTCGGCCCTGAACATAAACAACATTCTAATAATGAAATAATAAACCAATCATGCTCTCACAATATAACTTTTCTTAACAACGGCTCCACAATGAGTTTTGTCGCAACAAAGCATAACGAAACAAATTTTAAACCATTGGAGTCCGACACAGTTCACCCCAAAAACTTAATATCCAGCATTAATATTCAACAAGCATTACTACGTATAATAACGCACAAGATACGCCGAACAACTCATGCATATTCAGACAACAAACATTTCCATAGAAATACTCAGCAGTTTAGCAAAGTAGAAACCTCACCATTTTCACCGACATATATCCAACACTACTCCAAGTATACCGACTAACACAACGAGAGTTATTTAGCACAATGACGTAACAAAATTAATATTAAACGCCACAAAACCAGCACATTAGAGACCATTTAACATACATTAACGCACGCACACGCCCCTCGTCTACTTACGCACAACCGCGCCCTTAAGTTTTGCGTCGACCTCACACCTAAGCACTAAAACAGAAAAATACAGCAAGTTACGTACACTATTTAGCCTTCGAAATCAATTCTAAAAGGGTTCGAATGACTCATTACCACCAAAATCGACTTCGTATAGGTGTGGGTCACCTAGGCTGCTGCTGCTACAGATGTCGCCGCTGCTGCTGCTACGGGTGTGGTCGCCGGCCGCCGCTACTGCTGTTTCGAGGAGGCGTCGCCGCTTCCGTCGATGCCGTGAGGTGTGGCGCCGGTGAACAAGAAGAAGAAGAGGGGTGGGTGACGGCTAGGGCAACAAGGGAGGAGAGAAGAAGAAGATGAAGTTTTGTTTTCTTTTTCCTCTTTTCCTTTGTTTTAAAACCAACTTAACCCAATAAAGGCCCAACAAGTCCAAGCCCAAGATAAAAGAAATCCATTCCATCTTAAAACAAGACTCACTACCCGAAGTCCGGTAAATATAAATTTAATTGGAGTTTAGAGCCCGATAAATATGTATAAATTTAATTAACAATTAATTTAGAAATTAAATGAAAAATCTCCTGATTCGAGACTAATTAACCTGAGGGACTCGGGGCGTTACATTTATGCACAACATAGAGCCACTGGAACACTAAGGATTCAGCCACAGTCGAAAAACACTGTGAAATAGCGCCTTGTGCAATTTTGGAGAGCACTATACCGGCCACTCTATGTAACGCCCCGTGTTCTCTGAGTCGTTTAATTTTAAGAGATAAATAGTGTCTTTGGATTTTTCCCTAAAGTTGATAACTTTAATTCTTGGATCTTCTAACTTTGAGATTCTAATTTTTGACTAAATTAGAATTAAGTCTAATTTCATTAGATTAAGATAATTTATGTTCTCGACCGTGTAGGAGATTTTTTGTTAAATCTTGAATTCAGGGGTTTTAGGATTTTCCTTCATAAATTCTACTTTTCTTTGAATTATTTATTCTTGGGTTTTAGAGTTTAAGTTAACTATTTTATTTCGGGTTGTTGTGGGTCTATTCGTTTTCTTAAAGTGTAGTTTTGGGGCTTCTTGTTTTGGGCCATTGTTTTTAGTTAGTTGGCCCCTTTTAAATTTGAGAAATAAGGCTTTTGGTTTTAAATCAAGGTTAGTAAATAAAGTAAAGAAAAGGGAAAAGGAAAACAAAAGAAAAGAATAAAAAAAAACCCTACCTTTCTTCTCCTCCTTCAACCCAGCCCCCCCCCCCCTTTGTTCTTCTTCATCTCCCCAACCCATTCCTGTTTTCCGGCAACCCGACTGCGGCGGCGGCGTAACAACTCCACGAACAGCGACACTCGGCAGCGACGGATTGCAGATCCAAGAGCGGCGAGGCCTTCAAATTATAGGGCCTTGGGTAAATTATGTGGTTGTGTGAATCAATTGTAGCCAGGTAATTTTGGATGACCATGATTGAATTGTTGTTATGTTCTAATTGGTTTTCGTGATGAAATTTGTATACCGGTACTATAATCTGTTGTTTCGAAAGCATATTGAATATTTATGAGAAATCGGTTGTGTCTGATGTATGTTGGGTACTTATCAATTATATTTTGGTTAAGTTGTTGGTTGTGCCTTTCTGTGAACGATGCCTGTTGGAGCTGTTGGATCATGTTGGACTATTTTAGATTGATTGGCATTTACATATGATCATTTTGGTGTATCGCATATTGGACTGTTATGAGATTGTTGATGCATGAGGCATGGTGTAGTAGCAAGTAGGATTCTTGTGAGAGTTTTGGGACATAACAAAGTAAGTAGCACGGGGGCGGGTGTGTGCGTTGTTGTGTGCTAATAGAAATCGTTCTTGCTGATTTTACATTATAAACATGTTTTCTCTTATTATTTTAATTGTTGGACTAGTTTGTGAGGTCGATGCTGTTATTGTAACTTGCTATTATTTTATATATGGGATATGTATATGACATGTATTCATGTTTGTTGTCTGTAACTTTAGGAACTTACTGATATTGTATGGTTGGAAGTGATTAGGATTTGTTATGTTGTGAAAAACATGTTATGTGAAGAATGTCATAGGGTTGTTTGTTGAAGCTTTGTGTGCGCTATGCTGTGAGCAGCTTGGTTGTTGTCAAACTTTGTGTTTTTGAGATCTGTGATGCATTGAAATCATACCAGTGGTTGTGTCATGATGGGCGTTATAGTGGTTGGTGCTATTAGGGAAGTACTACTGAAATCTTGGTTGGAGGCTATAAATGTTATGTGGAGTTATGAAAGTTATGAAGTGAATGGGTGAGTGTCAGGGCCTCGGGGATAAATGGTCGAGGGCTGATACGTCACTAATTGGGTATCGAGGCCTCGGGTATAAATGGTCGGGGGTCGATGCGAGGAGTCTTTCGAAAGGAGAACTATTGGGGCCTTGGGTACAAATTGTCAAGGGCCAATAGACGGTGAAGTCATCGGGGCCTCGGGTATAAATGGTCGAGGGCCGATGCTGCAGGGTCGGGGCTCTGGGTATAAATGGTCAGGGGCCGACACTACGAACAGAATGGTTTCGAAGAGCTTGAATAGCTGAGGTGAACATAGATGTATTTGAGGTGTTAGGAAGCCAGGTGGACGGTAGTTGTTTTTATATGATTGGGGTTTTCATCGGGTCTTATAGAGCATGTTTATGATTGAATGTATAACGTAATAGTAGAGCATGTTTATGGTTGTTCGCATACTGTAATGATAGAGCATGACGATGTATGTTTCCTTTATGGTTATGAGTATGATGTTTGTGTGTGTTTGGTGAGGGCTACTTACGGAGTATATGTTATATACTCACCCGCCCCTCTATAATGATTGTTTCAGGTGAAGGACTCGTGGGTGACCATGGTGATGGGACGGAGGAGACATGACGAGCGAGGACTATAGGCTGCTTAGTTTTCCTATTTAGTTTAAGTCATTGGTTAGAGCCTTATGTTGTGGCCAATAAACGGTTTATTTGCATTTGCACGATGGAGAGATTTTGCCCTTGTTGTTAGTTTTGCTTCGGGATAGGTGCCTATTTGAGTTTTATTCCAATTGTTTAGATTCATATAGATTGAACAATAAACTTGCCTCGTGAAGTGTTCATGAATGTTGTTGAATGTTATTCCATGAGATTGATCTATCGTTAAATTGATGAGGATTGAAACTTGATTTTATAAGCTTGTGTGCATAGCAAGTTGGCAGGATGTAGTCGGGGTTAAATTTGATTAGTTTGGTAGTTAATGTGACCTAGGGGCGTGCAGAAAATTCTGGGTCGTTACAGTGAGTGTTTGACTTGGTTTTTGAATTGAATGAGTTGACTTTGACTTGTCTTGATGGAGTTGACTTTGACATTGACCAAGTGGACTTTAACTTGCCATAAAAACACTTAAAAATGCATAACTTGCACTACATTGAAGTGCATAGTTCTAACTTCTTGCACATCTTCCTTTATTTCTCTTGTCGAGTTCAAGAATGCTTGGACACGAAGTAGCAAAGCTTGTTGAAGTTTCCTAGCTCTCGATCTTGTAATCGGTCCATGAGGCATAACAACGGTAGCTCCTTGGTTCATATCATCCTCCCCATCTGCAGAAGGATTCGTCCTCGAATCGAAGTCATCAACTACATCAAAAGGAGACAAATCATAAACATTAAAGGTAGCACTCACTCCATACTTACCTGGCAAATCAATCTTATAAGCATTATCATTGATCCGTTCAAGGATTTGAAAAGGACGATCGCCTCGTGGTAGCAACTTAGACCTTCGTTGAGTTGGAAACCGTTCCTTTTGAAAATGTACCTAAACCCAATCCCCTGGCTGGAAAACAAGGAGCTTGCGTCCTTTATTGATGCGGGAAGCAACCTTAGTGTTTTGCTTCTCAATCCTTTCCTTAACTTCTTTATGTAGCCTATGGACAAGATCAACCTTTGTGCTAGCATCATAACTCACAAATTCATTAGGAGGCATAGGCAACAAATCAAGTGGGGTGATAGGATTGAAACCATATACAATTTCAAACGGTGTGCATTTAGTAGTACTATGGACAGCCCTATTATATGCAAATTCAATTAATGGCAAACAATCATCCCAAGTTTTAAGATTTTTATCTATGATTGCTCGAAGCATGGTAACCATTGTCCTATTTACTACCTCAGTTTGTCCATCGGTTTAGGGATGACAAGTAGTAGAATAAACAAGTTTGGTTCCCAACTTTCCCTATAACACACGCCAAAAATGACTTCAAAATTTTACATCGCGATCACTAACAATAGTTCTAGGAATGCCATGCAAACGAACAACTTCCCTAAAGAACAAATCAACAATCAATTTAGCATCATCAGTTTTATGGCATGGTATGAAATGCGCCATCTTGCTAAACCTATCAACCACTACAAATATACTATCCCTACCCTTCCGAGTTCGTGGTAAGCCAAGGACAAAATCCATAGAAATATCAACCCAAGGAGTAGTAGGAATAGGCAAAGGTGAATATAAACCATGTGGTTGTAACCTAGACTTAGCTTGTTTACATGCAATACAATGCTCACACACTTTATGCACATCATGCTTCATCTTAGGCCAATAAAAATGTTCAGCAAGCATATCATAAGTTCTAGAAACACCAAAATGAGCCATTAAACCACCCCCATGAGCTTCCTTTACAAGCAATTCACGAATTGAACAAGATGGAATGCAAAGTTTTCCTTTTCGAAACAAAAATCCTTCAAACAACATGTAATCATCAACAACAAGTCCTTTTTCACACGATTCAACAAAAGGAGCAAAAAACACATCACCTGGATACAAGGACTTGAGATGTTCAAATCCTAAAATCTTAGCATTCAAAGTATTAAAGAGAGCATACCTTCGTGATAAAGCATCTGCAACAATGTTCTCCTTACCTTGTTTATACTTAATCACATATGGAAATGTCTCTATAAACTCCAACCACTTGGCATGTCTGCGATTCAGTTTGCTTTGCCCTCTCAAGTGCTTTAGACTCTCATGATCCGTATGAATGACGAACTCCTTTGGCCAAAGATAATGCTGCCAAGTTTGCAAAGCTCGTACCAAAGCATAAAGTTCTTTGTCATAAGTTGGGTACCGCAAAGAAGCACCACTCAACTTTTCACTAAAGAACATTAGTGGCTTATGGTTTTGCATTAGTACAACCCCAATTCCAATCCCACTTGCATCACATTCAATTTCACAAGTCAAATCAAAGTTCGGTAAAGCAAGTGGAGGAGCATTGCACAACTTATCCTTTAAAACATTAAAAGCATGCTCTTGGAATGTACCCCAAATAAAAGGAACATTTTTCTTTACCAATTCATTTAGAGGTGAAGCTAGGGTGCTAAAGTCCTTAATAAAACGCCGATAAAAGCTAGCTGGCCCATGAAAACTTCGAACCTCCCCAACATTCGTGGGAGTTGGCCATTCGCTAATAGCCTTAACTTTCTCACTATCCACCTCAACTCCTCGACTAGACACTATGAAACCAAGAAAATTAACCCTTTCCATGCAAAAATTACATTTCTTTAGGTTAGCATACAATTTCTCGTTTCTAAGTGTAGTCAAAACAGCACGCACATGCATTACATGATCTTCCAAAGACTTCGAATACACAAGTATATCATCAAAATAAACAACCACAAATTTTCCCAAATATTCACGCAATACATGGTTTATCAACCTCATGAAAGTACTAGGAGCATTAGTTTAACCAAAAGGTATAACAAGCCACTCATACAATCCATATTTGGTCTTAAATGCAGTTTTCCATTCATCTCCAACATTCATACGAATTTGATGATACCTAGATTTCAAATCAATCTTAGTAAAGAGACTACAGCCATGCAATTCATCTAACATATCATCTAACCTAGGAATAGGATGAAGATATTTAACAGTGATCTTATTAATGGCCCTACAGTCTACACGCATTCTCCAAGTTCCATCTTTTTTAGGCACTAAAATAACAGGCACATTACAAGGACTAAGGCTTTCGCGTACATACCCATGAGCTAACAATTCATCCACTTGCCTTTGAATTTCTTTGGCCTCAGTAGGATTAGTCCTATAAGCTGGTCGGTTAGGTATGGTAGCACCTGGAATGAAGTCAATCTTATGCTCGATGCCACGAAGTGGTGGCAATTCCTTGGGCATCTCCTCCGGAAACAAGTCCTCAAATTCCTGTAAAAGAGAAACAAAAATACTAAGCAAGGAGGTGTTAAGCTCGTTAGTAAGAAAACAAGACCCTTTGTACAAAAGTACAAGAACAGTCTGTTTCGCCATTAAAACATTCCTAACCTCACTTGAACTAGCATACAAGCTCACCGTTTTGGTTTTTCTCTCATTTTTCCCACTAGGCTGATTGCTACTCTCTTGCTTTTCACTCAAACTCTTTTTCTCTCAACTCATTTTCTTTTGTTTCTTTTTCACTTTTTGCTTTTGGATCAGCCTCTTGCCTTTTCTTTTCAAGTTTGCATTGATCAACATGCACATCTTTTGGTGACAAAGGTACAAGAGTAGTTTTTCTACTATGATAAGTAAAAGAATAGCGATTGACATACCCATCATACATTACCCGACGGTCAAATTGCCAAGGTGTACCCAACAATATATCCCTGGCATGCATAGGTACAACATCACACAAAACATCATCAACATATTTTCCAATAGCAAAAGAAACAAGAGCTTGTCTACTCACCTTTACCTCCCCACAATCACTCAACCATTGAAGTTTATATGGTCTAGGATGTGGTTTTGTCTCTAAGTTAAGCCTCTTGACCAGAATAGAACTTACAACGTTGGTACAACTACCACTATCAATAATCACACTACAAGGCACAGTTTGGACAAGACACCTAGTGTGAAATAAGTTCTCTCGTTGGTCTAGGCCATCCTCCTTAATTTGAGTACTGAGAGCTCTCCTAGTGACTAAGGACATATGTGTAGGGTCCTCTTCACTATACTCCTCACTCTCACATTCACCATTGTCGTCATCTTCTACCTCATCTTCCTTCTCATCTTCTGTTACAAACTTTCCTTCTCTAATTATCATAGTTCTTCTATTAGGGCAGTCTCGACTATAATGTCCTACTCCTTGACATTTCCAGCATTTAATATCCCGATTTCTCACATTAGGTTCATCAACTTTCTCTTTCCCCTTCTTGGAACTCTCTCCTTTCTCAAACTTTTCTTTTGGTTTCTCATATGCCTCTCGATTTTTAAGTTTATAATCAGCACTCTTACTATCCGTTTTCCATGTAGAAGATGAATGGGAAAAGGGCTTAGTAGAATACCTTTGACATCGCCTTTGGAGCTGCTTCTCAATTTTGATGGCAAGGTGCAACATCTATTCGATGTTAAAGTAAGGTTGTAGATCAACCTTATCCGCAATCTCCTTGTTTAAGCCATTAAGAAACCGTGCCATGAGATTTTCCATGTCCTCTTCAAGATCCAGCCGATTCATCAACGTATCCATCTCCTTGTAATAGTCCTCCACAGACTTACTACCTTGTCTCAACACTTGGAGCTTTTGCGCTGTGTCCCTGTGGAAATGTCTAGGAACAAATCGCCTCCTCAACAACTCCTTGAACTCATACCATGAATCGATTGGCGCCTCAAGGTTTCTTCTCCTAATTGACATTAATTTGTCCTACCATGTTACTGCATAATCTTTGAATTGAGCAAGACATAGTCGTACCTTCTTTTCTTCACTGAAATTATGGCAATCAAACACGAACTCCACTTCTTTCTCCCATTTAATGTACGCTTCCGGATCAGTCTTACCATAGAACTTCGGAAGTTTTAATTTGATGTTTCCCAAGTTTCGATCAACTTAAGCATTCGCTCGTGGGGCTCTCCTTTTGAAATTATGATAGCCTCTTCCCAGCCTCTCCCTCGATCTAAGCCATGACCAACGTGTCTATCACCCCCTCTTGGAGCCGCTAAAACTGTAGCTTGATCGTCCTCCCAATGATCGGATCCATCACCTTTATACTCATCCTCGTCCATAACACGTGGTGGTGGAGGTGGTGGAACTCTCTCCTGAGCTTGGTTTTGAGTCTCCAACCTTCCTATCCGTTCTGTCAATGCCTCCATGCTACGAATCATTCGTTCAACAGTTCCTTCTAGCGCCTCTCTCCTCCGGGCTTCAGAAATAGTGCCTTCATCTCCAAGATTAGCAATGCTGTAAAAACAAAATAAAGTGACAAGAAATGGATCTCACAAGCACTCCCTCACTAATTCACTCGTTAGTGAAGTTCACTCGTGTTTAACCCTCAACACTCAAAATAATGTATCGCTCCCTTACAATCTCTCCCTCACAACTTAGTACACTCTTATGCACTTCAAACAAATCGGTAAGTGAGTCTAGCAAAGTTAAAAGCTATGTGCATTTCAAGTGGTTTAGACAACACATAAGAACTCAAACAAGAGTGTGATTTTAGGAGTAACCCGAATAACAACAAAGAAACAAGTTAAGGAAAAAAAATGGACAGAATTATAATGAAAGCTAGAAAGAAATGAAAGTAGAGTTAAAGATAAAGATGGTTGGGAATTAAGCAACAAGGAAGTAGCATGAGATTTTAATGCAAGGCTAGGAAAAGAAGTAATGACAAATGGGGTCTTCTATGCTTTTTCCTCTTTCTTTCTTTTTTTTTTTTTAATCAGTTATGGATCAGCAAAAGCACAATAATGCTAACAATAAATGCTTTCACGTTCAGTTTTTTTTTTTTTTTTTTTGGAATCAATCAGTAAAGTGCACAAATTTCACCACTAAGCAAGTCGAATTAGAAAACTTCAAAGAAGACAGATTTGTAGATAAGACCCAGATCTATAATAATGCAGAAGACGAAAATTGGAAAAGATGAACGAAATTGATACTTTTTTTTTGTAATTTTTTGACATAATGCATATGCTTAGATATAATAAAACATAATCAAGGATCACGGAATTCAAAGAGATAAACGCAAGGAAACATATATCCGATCAAAGAGCCTAATGCTCTGATACCAAAATGTTAAGAAACCCTTGAGAGTTGGATCTAAGAACCTTGCTAACGAACAAGACCCATAGAACTCAATCCCAAAAACCCCAAAAACAAGTATGGAATCAACCCAAGGAAAAGTTTAAGAACGGATTACCTTGATGATCAATATCAAGAGTAGAGAAAACTCGTTTCTAAACTCGTGATTCGAATCACTCCACAAGAGGTATGATCAACACCGCTTGAATGATCCTAACATGCAAATTCTAAAGACACAAGAAATTACACAAGAAATGGGAGATAAAACTCTCAACCAAGCTAATGAGAAAACTCACTTTTCATTAAACTTCAAAATTGTGTTACAACAAGACATCTTAAGGCTATATATAGCCATCCTAGCAAGCCATATGAAAAGTCTTAAGCAAATGAAAAGACTTGTAACTTACAAGAAATGAAAAGACTTGTAAATGAAAAGACATAACTTACGAGAAATGAAAAGACAAGCAAATGAAAAGGTTAAGAACATGGAAAGCCAACCAAAATAATTGCAATCCCGTCCATAATGAGGGATGTGAGTGTTTGACTTGGTTTTTGAATTGAATGACTTGACTTTGACTTGTCTTGATGGAGTTGACTTTGACCTTGACCAAGTGGACTTTAACTTGCCATAAAAACACTTAAAAATGCATAACATGCACCAAATTGAAGTGCATAGTTCTAACTTCTTGCACGTCTTCCTTTATTTCTCTTGTCGAGTTCAAGAACGCTTGGACACGAAGTAGCAAAGCTTGTTGAAGTTTCCTAGCTCTCGATCTTGTAATCGGTCCATGAGGCATAACAACAATAGCTCCTTGGTTCATATCACATTTGCTTATGTCAAACCCAAAGAAATTGGAACCACATTCAAAGGTATGCCTATTTGTAGGTTACCCCAAAGAAACGAGAGGTTGTTACTTTTTCAATCCTAAGGAAAATAAACTATTTGTATTGACAAATGCTACTTTCATAGAAGAATACCATGTATATCATAAAGCACGTAGTAAAATGATGTTCAATGAAATTTCCAATGAAGCTATCAGTAGAACAGCAGGAGGTGCTGATACTGCTGGACTATCAACAAGGGTTGTTGACGAAGCCAGTACATGGAGCCAACATCAAACTTCACAAGATTTGAGAGGGTCTCGCCGTAGTGGGAGGGTTGTAACTCTGCCTGACCATTACGTGGGATTAATAGTATCTTAGGTCGTCATACCTAATAATGGCATTGAGGACCCGTTGTATTATAAACAAAAAATAAAATATGTTGACAAAGATGAATGGGTCAAATATATAAATCAAGAAATGAAGTCTATGTACTCAATTTCCGTCTGGGAGCTTGTGGTCAACCTGATGGGGTAAAACCTGTAGGTTGCAAATTAATCTACAAGCGAAAGAGAGATGTGAATGGAAAGGTTCAGACCTTTAAGTCTAGACTTGTGGCAAAGGGTTATACCTAGCATGAGGGAGTTAATTATGGAGAAACTTTCTCCCCTGTTGCCATGTTGAATTCTATCCACATTCTCTTAGCCATTACCACATATTATGACTATGAGATATGGCAAATGGACGTCAAGATAACTTTTTTGGATTGCTATCTTGATGAGAGTATGGACATGGCTCAACCAGAAGGAATTATATAACAAGGTCAAGTGCAAAAAGTTTGCAAACTTAAGAGATCCATTTACGGATTGAAACAAGTTTTGAGGTCCTGGAATATAAGGTTTGACATTGCGATCAAATCTTATGGCTTGGACCAAAACGTCCACAAACCTTATGTTTACAAGAAGGTCGTCCATAATACTATAGCTTGCCTAGTTTTATACGTTGATGACATCCTACTCAATTGGAATGATGTAGTTCACACCGACGTTAAAAAACTGGCTGGCAACACAATTCCAAATGAAAGATTTGGGAGAAGCACAATATTTCTGATTCGTTTTACAAAGACTCTCACGGCTGAAGTGTTTCAGGGTCATCTAGATAGTCTACGTTTACCAGACATGTGTCGTTTAGTCTACAGCAAGTGGGAGAAGATATTGGTTATATTGTATGCCCTAGTTCATTGTAATACTTGCGCATCCCACTCTCTTTCGGACAAGTGGGAGAGTGTTTGGATTGGTGCCCTTAGCTCTTGTATTTGTAATTTAAGAATAACTTATTTATTCAATAAAGAGTTATTTTATTATTTCTTTGCATTAATCATATTCCAATAAACTAAGATCCAATGTTATTTAATGTAACTAGAACAATATATATTTGATATACAGTATATATTTAATATACAATATATATATTAGATATACAATATATATTTAATATACACAGTTTATATTTGATGTACAGTATATATTTAATGTATATATTTGATAGACAATATATATTTAATATACATTGTATATTTTTTATATACAATATATATTCGATATACAAGTGGATAATGCTCCAGTAAATACCTAAATGGTCTATAGTACATGGATAAGGTTGGTTACCTTATCCTGGTAACACTATGGATACGACCCACTTTGTAATAGTTAAATAGGACTTTATCGAGGTCGTTCATGTAGAGGCATGCAGATGCGGGATGAAATAATTAATCATTGGCTCTAATATCATTAGTCAATAGATTGGTAACTCGATCTTAATCCTGGTGAGTTCTGGACTCCTTCCTACAAGGGATCATCCTTTGATTTGTATGGGTGAGAGTGGTCGGGGTTGCCAACTCAATTATCCTACCATTTTGGGGACTAGACCGAGTGGGAAGCTGAGAATATAACTAGGCAAGATGGAATTTACTCCTTCCTGACTTTAGGGAAGTACACGAGTCTTCTCTTCAATGTTGACTCTTTGACTTGAACAAGGAGCCCCACCTTCTCATTGGCCGAAGAGGGGCTTTCGGTTATTGGACAGACCATAACCGAGTTGTTCATTAGAGGAGCAGTGATATTTAAGGAGCAAGATGTAACTCAGGGGTAAAACGGTAATTTGACCCAACTTGAGTTATGAGCACTTGTAAATGATTAACTTGCCATTCATGGTCTTATATCTATGGACACGAAAATATTATATAGTGAGAATAGTGCAACTATGGGTCTTTAGTGGAGTGACTCCTAGTTCACGAATGTTGATTAACTCATTTAATGAGTTTAACCGTTTAATGTCGTATCGTTGGAGCTTCTGTTTTGTATGTCCATTAGGTTCCCTTGCCATTTTACAATGGGTAAAACGATAATCAAGTTTCTTGGAAGAATTTAAAATGTTCAAATTGCTCAGGGGATTATATGTATGTATATTGATACATTATAATGTATGGTTAGTTCTAAATTGAAATTATATATTATGAAAGAAATTATTAGAATGAGATTCAAATAAAAATCAATATGAATAGAATTCATATTAAAAAACTATAGGTTAAAAATAATGGGTATAAAATGTACATTACAACTATAGGTTACACGAGATAAATGTTTTAGAATATGATTCTATTTTGGTAATAAATAAGTATGTTTTAATTATTTATTTAATTAATATATATAATTGTTGAATTAGTAATTAATTAATTATATATAGATATAATTAATTAATTAATTGTTAATTAGATTAATAATTAATTAATTATATATATGTATTAATTATTATTAATTATTAATATTAATAGAACTAATCACTACCCTACTTAATTGCAGTGGAGTGGCAGGTTAGTTATGACATGGGGTAACTCCCCACGTCATCCTTGTTTTCTATGTAGAATGGTTGTGCAAAAGCAAGAACAAGAGAAGGACTTCCCCTGTATTTCTCAAGTTCCATCTCTCTCTCTAATCCCCCCATTGAGTTTGCTTCCAAATTTGTGTTCCCATAAGCAGATTCTCGTTCCCTAAGGATAGGCGGGAAGATCGGTGGTAGTGTGAACAGATTCCTTGCTGTGATTCTTTGAAGAAAGTCTTCAAAAGTAAGTAAAACTCCTCTGTTTTCTTTTGTATTGTGCTGTGTTTTTTCTCCCTTAAATTCATGAACACGATCTTCGTTTCTGCTATGGGATTAACGTCCCATCAATAGTGTTATTATTTTATTAAAACGTTTAATGAACTAAAATATTAGTGTACAACTACCAATATGAATAGTTATATTGAGCCGACTAAAAATTTACTTAACCGGAATTTACCTAAGTAATATACCCTAGACTTAGAATACTAAGTGAGAGAAAAAGAAAATACGTAATATAGTACGTATATTTTTTATACATAAGGTATATATGACATCTTTTTTCTTAGGTGTCTCCTTAAAAGTTCACGCTGTGAGTTCCATGCTCGGCCTTGTGTCGCCCTAGCGCGGCCTCTCTAAGAAGGTGTTTGCATGATTCAATATCAAGTTGAATGTAGATAGTATTCATACTAAGTGGGAGAAGGACGTGTGACAATACATCCTACGGTCTCCACCATTAATTTGAATCGTGAGATTTCATACATGACCTGTGTGTCGTCTTGGAGCAATCATCCCTAGGAGGGTCCATTGTATGGAATCGAAACCAAAGCAAACTCCATAAATGATAAGGTTTATTAGGTTTTGCTCCAATATTGTCCTTCCCTATACGAGATTATTAGGACGGACCTTCGAGGCCTGAAAATGGTGGGTCACACTTATGGGGAATTGTTAAGCTAGTTAGCAATTTGTTGACCAAACAAACGGTGACTAGTGATTATAGGAATAAGAGTTATTTTGGTGTAAGAGTTAGTTGAGAACATCTCAATTTAGTGAATGAGTAGTTGTCTGCCTTACGGTAGCTGTTGCTTTAATCATTGAAGCGTTGTTGCAAAACAATTTTGGTAGCGTACGTGATTACTTTTGCTAAAATATAATTGGTGTAAATAGGTTTTGCAAAATTCTAATGTAAATAATCTGTTTATTTTCAGCAATTCTGTCTACGTCTTTAATTTCACTTCTCACCACCAATAAACTGACTAGAGATAACTACCCAACGTGGAAGATGAACCTTAATGCGGTACTCGTAGTAGATGATCTCTACTTTGTCTTAACGGAGGCCTTTGGACCTAACGCTAGGACACCTGTTCGTGGCGTATATGACAGGTGGACAAAGGCCAACTCAAAGGCTTGAGTCTACATCTTGGCCAACATATCAGATGTTTTGGCAAAGAAGCATTAGACCATCGTCGCTCCACTTGAGATCTTCGATTCATTGTATGACATGTTTGGAAAACCATCCTAACAAGTCATGAATGATGCTCTCAAATTAATCTTCAACTCACGGATGAAGGAGGGAACATCTGTCCGGGAACATGTTCTCGGTATGATGGTCCACTTCAATGTGGCGGAGATGAATGTCGCTGTCGTCAATGAGTCCAGATAAGTCAGTTTTTTTTGCAGTCTCTTCCGAAGAGCTTCCTTCAGTTTTGCAGCAACACTGTGATGAATAAACTGGAATACAACCTGACCACCCTCCTCAACAAGCTACAAACTTCTAATCCCTCATGAAAAACAATGGACCCGATGGGGAATCAAATGTTGTCACCTTCAACAAAAACTTCCACAGTTATACGCGACAACCCAAGCGTATTGGACTACTCGAGCCACAAGTCACTTGAACCCAATTGTATAGATAGTTTCAACCCGAAAGGCTAAGAGTTTGTGGGATTACCTTTGTAGTACATTACCTTAAGCAGACAAAATACTCACACTATGCTCAAAGCCGGAAATAGTCCATGAGTTTGGTGACCAACCAACCAAGCATGCTCTGAGGGTAAGATACGAAAACCTAAGTTCAACCACACAATGGGATTCGGTATTTTAGGTGGAGGGGGTTTGCTCACGGCAAAGGTCGGAAAACACTCAACAATTTTATTGATTTCAAAACTAAGATTATTCTAAAACATAAGGAGTGCAAGCCTATTTATAGGTTAAAGCCTATCACCTTTTAAGAAAAATAACAAAATTAAAAATGATAAATTCTTAAAGTTGTAAAATCTTGCCTAAAATGTGCCAACTTGCTAAGCAAGCAAACTAAAATCTAAATAAAAACAAGATCTTCCTAATTTTGAAAATATATGTTTGCTAAATAAAAATATAAAGCAAATAGAATAATCCCACAAGTGTTTAAAATAAAATAAGGAAAGAATATTTCCTATTTTTTTATGGAGTGGCCGACAAGCAACACAATTTGGTGCCAAATGGGGAGTGTGACGCACGCAAGCTCTGAAGGTGTGTGGGCATGGGGCTGAGTAGGCGAGACGCGCGCATGAGTCGATGGGGCGTGCAGGGGCGCTGGGCGGGCAGGCGGGGCGTGCGGGTGAGGGCGAGCGCGCATGAGGAAGGCACTGGCATGGCTGGTGCGCTGTTCGCTTCCTCACAACTAAGAGAAAATTATTACTACTATACACTAAATAATATGTTGAAGTATTTTGACAAGGTCGCCTCCTAAGGGATTTAGACAATAACCAGGTTTAGCACTTTGGATTACCAAAGTAAAAATAATAAACACAATTTTGGCTCTGTTTTGGTTAACTAACATACAGAAAACAAACAAGAAATATTAGGCGGAAAAGACTCTTGTCACACCCAGCAGCAACCTCTCAAGGAAAATTAAAGAAATATACGAGAAATATGTTTGATGGTAAATTGGGGAGGGGACTTCCACCTGCTGCGTTCGCTGTTCGAAAAACTGCTATCTGATGTCACTTCAAAACACTACTGCCCAATTCTTCGCGGCTCTCTTCCGAGATACCTTAGGTATGCTTTAGCTTGACTTCCACCGTACTAAAACAAGCTCTACCACTTATTCATAGGCACTACAGGATGAACCCCATCCCTGGATATTAACCTTCCTACTTCAACGAGGATTACTACAGCTAACAGAAGTAGACCCACTTAGCAAGGACTCTCTCGAACCTCAAGTAAGCTAACACACTAACCAAGTTGGCCAAACAAGCTTAGTGAGATGGAAAAATTCAACACACTTCAATTAAATTAGTTTTGAAGTTCTAAAACATAGCAAGCAACGAATATTACAACACGCTTAACACCCCTCCCCGAAGGTGAGGGTTAGTTCATTATGAAAAGAAGGAAAGAAGTAGAAAAGACAGAAGAAGAAATCATTATCGAAGGTGATAGCAGAGAATAAGAAGCTTCCTCAAGTGTAAAGTGCAACCCACGAGCAAGAAGGGTACTCTCCAGCTATTTCTTCGATGTAAAACCACTTCTATCCACGGAGCAATAACCATCAACAATTTAGCATTTAACATTAAAAACCGAGAAAAATTGGAATTTCATAAGCTTAGAGTCCACTTGATGAATTCTAACTTTTTCTTAGGTTTATTAACAATCATCCTCACATTTTCGCACAATAAATGCCCTAAATAGCCTGTTAAACACTCTCTAACTGTGAGTTATCACACCCCCAAACTTGAAACCTTGCTTGTCCTCAAGCAAGATTACTCTGCAGCCCTAGGAAAAATGATAGCACCTAATCGAACGCCTCTTGCCTCGACTCTACTTTCTGCTTAAGCTCTTACTACTAACTCATAGCTAAAACTATGGCTCTGGTTTTCTAGCAGCATCCTCAAGAGAGCAACCAAATCTACGCTCCAGCACTAGCCAAGACGTCTTTCTTACAACACTAACACTCGTCTACTTTTTTCCTTAGAGATTTTGACTCGCCTACACTATGCTTCTTAACTTCCTTTCAACTACCAATACTTCGCTTTTCTATTCCTCTTGGCTAACGACTATGGGCTACTAGCCCTTCCTAGACCTGCAGCCTCCTATAATATATAGACCTGCAGCCTCCTATAATATATATATATATACTGGATGGGCTGAATTAAGGGTCTAGAAAGATACATAATCTTACAATTGAAGCCTATCCTTATGGGTATCTAACTGAATGCATACCCTTAAACTTAGAAGCTAACATTGTCCCTAATGCTACATAGTACATGATAGCATGCCTCCAAACTTTGATGGAAATGTGAATGTAATATAGAGGGGGGATAGAATGAGAGTGGAATAATGGGATGCTAGTAACCGCACGAGGGGCTTAATCTGAAAAGACGAAAAAAAGGGAGAGAATTAGTTAAACTAGAGCTAGTTTAGAGAAGCCATTGGGATGGTTGGCATATGTGATTCTCTATCTCTAACATGTACTGACAGGCGAACGCTAGGGATTTCGGGGGGAAGACAAGGCTAACACAGAGCACATGCTTCTGCTGCCCGCAGGCAGATGCTACTAACTCAAAACTAGAGAGGGGACTTAGGATGCTTTAGCTTGGGCACTACTTAAGAAAGCATAACAGAAACAAGAGGCAATGCAGCAGAGAAGCAAGACTATCACAATTATATTTAGATGACGCCCAGAATGTTGGGGGGGAGGGAGGAGGTGGGACATAATGATCACAAAACTATCCTAACAACAAAATAGGCGAAAAAACATTAAGCATAAAACATAAAGACAAAAGAAATATTATAAATGAAAAGATAGAAATTTAAAATTGTGAAGAAGGTAAATGCTAAAAGTAGAAGATTGATTTGATGTTGGTAGGTTACGTTTCCAGATCCATAGAGATGAAGACAAAGAGGTGGCCACTGACTATATCGAACTGCTTTCGCTCTCTTCCTTTTCGAAACTACTGTCTTTCTACGTTTCTTCCTCTTCGGAGTTGAAGTTGTGCTCTAGCAGAGCATCAATTGCACACCGCTGGGTGGACGCGCCTCGGGCAACCTATTTGGCTAGATGGTCTAGAAGGTTTTTAAGTTTATCGTTGCGAGCCGTGATTTGCTCGGCTAATGCTGCCACCATGGATTTTAGCTCCACCAATTCCACTGAAATTCGCATTGATGGGCCATCATTTCATTGATGGCCCAAATCGAGATAGCGCTGCGACGACTTATTTCGTTAGTCATGAGGCAGTCCAGAAGTGCTTTGTCTATGAAACGCTTCTTCGTGAGGACTTCCTCATCACTGACTACTGGGGAGCTGCTCTTCATACACATTTTAGAGATTAGGTTTGGGAAGAACAGTCGTCCCAACTTTTTAGAGGCACACTGGGAATTTCATGGTGGATGAGCTAGCCAATGTCGATGCTGATGCCCTCCATCGAACACGCGAGGAGCAGGACCCACTCCTTGGTCACAGAAGAATCATGTGTTGTGGGCATGATTCTACACTTGAAGAAATAAAGCCAAACGTTAGCTTCGGACTTAAGGAAATTGGAGGGAAGGGAACTGGCTTCTTGCACGGCAATACTTCATGATGCTCCAGGGTGGGACACAATAGTGAGCGCATGAGCAAGTTGAGCATCGGTAGGCTGCTCCAGCATTTCGTTGAATTTTTCCTCAGGATATGAACAAGATGGAGGGCTTTGTTGATCTCCTATGGGCTCCAATCGACTTTTCCCTCTCGTACCATCGTTTTGCGGATGCTATCAGGGTGGAGATTAGCATAAAACTCCTTCACCAGCCGCAGAAGTAATGGCCCTGGTGGTGCACATAAGTATGCCCATTTGTTCCTGTCGATGACCTACTGGATGAATGGAGGCACGGGCTTTAACTGGAAACTTTTTTTGAAGAAAAAGTCCTGCTTGCGTAATCACTCATGCGCCTCAACCGCTGCTTGGGTGGGGAACCACTTGAAGGTGGCTTCCTAGGGGGCAACTACATTGGCTCTTTTTCAACCATATGGAAGCTGTTGAGCGCTTACCTGCACAGAAGAGAGAAGAGTGCCGCTTCCTCTCAGGTGAGGAAGCTGTCTTTATTGATTTAACCTTGTGGGACCCTTTAGAAGCAGAGGAAGATGGAGCGGCTGCGGGTCTTGGAGGCTTTGCAACAGGCGATGACTTAGCCTTTTTGGAGGACAGGCTTTCAGATAAGGCCACGATTGGTCTATTGGCGGTTCTTGTACGAGAGGCCAGACCATAGCGTGATAGACGTTAAAGGGGCTTTGGCATTGTTTTTGGGATAAGCGGAGACGGAGGATAAGTTACTGGGAAAGCGGGATTTGGCGTTAAAGATAGGAGGTGGTGGGGGAGTGGTAAGGTTTTCGGTAGTGGGGTTGGCTTAAACCACTTCTTCCTTCGACTGAGCACCTGGTTACTGTTGGCTTTTTGGCCTTAATCTCAAATTAATTAATTTTAATTAATTAATTAATTAATGTTTTGATAACAACAAACTTAATTTTATTTATTGAAATTTTTTGTATTTTAAAGTGTCCACAACATAGAGCTCGTTACAATGATTCCAACGACTGTTAGATCATCCAAATCAAAGTTCAAACGGAGAAGTTACGATCGAAACAAATTGGAAGGAAAAATACCGGAGAAAATGACGTGGACAGTTTGTAAGCTGACAAGTGACAAGCTTCTTTTTAAAATATATATATTGAAAAAGAAAAGAAAAAGATTAAAAAAAAATTTCAAAAAGTTACAAACGGTAACTTTGTAAATAAATAAATAAATAATTTTAAAACTTTACTGTTTTCTCACATATATATATATTATTTTTTTCTTATTATTAAAAGGTGAGCACTCCGACGATCAAGTCAGTATAGGTCGGATTCCAAGTCTAGTTCGAAGCCAGAAATCATCGTACCTGATCGGGGAGTGAGGTCCCCTACTTATGGGACCACCACCCACAAGTAGGGGACCTCACTCCCCGATCAGGTACGATGATTTCTGGCTTCGAACTAGACTTGGAATCCGACCTATACTGACTTGATCGTCGGAGTGCTCACCTTTTTGTGCAGGTCCGCCCAAGTGGTCAGGTCGGTCCGGAGGCCGGGTTCGAGCTACAACCAGGAACACACTATTGTGCACATCTTTGCATAAACATTTGGCGCCGTCTGTGGGAAACGACTGACAATCTAAGTCATCCCAATTCCTTTAAACCAACAGGCGAGCGAACATGGTTCAACCAGCGAATTCGACCAATACGACGGATCGAAGGACTCTAGCTGCCAGCGATGCCCACCAGAGGGAGGTCGGAGCAGCGGCGGTAGAGGGGCAAGGTCACGACGGCCTAGCAGCGGAACCCCTCCGCAGGTCGGCACGAATCACCGCGCCTGCCCTACCGCCTGCACATCCGAGGACGTCCAAGGCCACCCGTGGTCGAGGTGGGACCTCTAAGAAGGGCGGCCGGGGTCCAGCCCCGGCTCCAACAAGCGAGAATTTTGATGCTCTCCAGAGAGAGATGGAGGCAATGCGCACACAAATGCGCTCCATGGAGGCAATGTATAACGAAATGGTGCTAGCTGCAGGCGCAGGGTCCCGATCTGAAAATCGGGCGACGCGCATGGACGTACGCGAGCAAAGGGGTTCCCACCTCGGCCCAGCCGAGGAGGAACGTCTCGAAGACAACGAGAGTGAGGGGTACACTCGCCAGAGGGGAGACCTCCGCGAGCATCTCAGCAGAAAGAGAGGCTCATCTCTCCGAAAAGGGCAGTCGCCGTCCCGCTCCCACAGGAGCTCCAACCAGCAGGCTGAATCCTCTCACAACCCCGCAGGGATAATCACAAGGGAGGAGTTCGACCAGCTGAGGGGGGAGCTCGATGCTCAAGTGGAGGCCTCAAATGTGAGCAGAAAGACGATTCACTGAACGATGGCGACTTGGGAGAATCGTCTTTCACCTCGGACGTTTTGGAAGCACCAATCCCTTCGAAGTTCAAAGCTCATACCGTGAAGCCTTATGACGGGACGAAGGACCCCAAGGACTATGTTGAAGTCTTTGAAGGCCTCATGGACTTCCAAGCGGCATCAGACGCAATCAAATGCCGCGCCTTTCAGATCGCGCTTACTGGCAGCGCGCGATTGTGGTACCGGAGACTGCCAGCCAGGTCGATCTCGACCTACTCGCAGCTAAGAAGGGAGTTCTTCGCCCAGTTCTCTTCTCGGCACTACGACAAAAAGACAGCGACCCATCTAGCCACCATCAGGCAGAAGGAGGGGGAGACGCTGCGGGAGTATGTCACCAGATTCCAGGAGGAGCAGTTGAAGGTCGCACACTGCTCCGATGACTCGGCCATGTGCTATTTCCTCACCGGTCTAGCCGATGAGGCCCTCACGGTGAAACTTGGAGAGGAGGCCCCGGCCACCTTCGCCGAGGTGCTCCAGAAGGCGAAGAAAGTCATCGATGGACAGGAGCTCCTCCGAACCAAAACCGGCCAACCTGAACGAAAGATCAGCCGGGGCAGAAGTGGAAAAGATGAAAGGGTAGATCCCAAGTCCAAGGACAAAAGATCCTTCTCTAGCGGCCGAGCTGAGTGTCGAAGGGCGGAGAACAGACCTACTAGGAGCCGACCTTACGAGCGCTTCACCCCAACCACGATTCCAATTTCCGAGATCCTAACGAACATCGAGGATTCTGGAATTGAAAAACTACTCAAGCGTCCGGAGAAACTTCGGGGTGCCCCGGAGAGGCGCAGCAAGGACAAGTATTGCCGCTTCCATCGGGAGCACGGCCACAACACGTCGGACTGCTGGGAATTGAAGCGCCAAATTGAAGATCTAATTCAAGACGGCTACTTCAAGAAGTTTGTGGGAAAGCCCGGGACCAGCTCAGCAGAAAAAAAAGAGGAGCGAAAGCGTTCAAGGACGCCACCTCGGCGTACCGACCGACCTGCGGTCATCAATACCATTTTTGGAGGGCCAAGCGGGGGTCAATCCGGACATAAAAGAAAGGAGTTAGCTCGTGCAGCCAGACGCGAGGTGTGCATCATCAGGGAGCAGGGGCCGACCTGCCCAATCACCTTCGACGGTGCAGACTTGGAGGAGGTTCACCTGCCCCATAATGATGCCCTTGTGATTGCTCCCTTGATTGATCATGTGGTGGTTAGGAGAGTGCTGGTAGACGGGGGCGCATCCGCTAACATCCTGTCCTTACCGACCTACCTCGCCTTGGGCTGGACGAGGTCGCAATTGAAGAGAAGTCCGACGCCGCTGGTTGGGTTCTCTGGAGAATCGGTCATCCCAGAGGGTTGCATCGACTTGCCGGTCACGCTGAGGCAAAACCAAACCCGGATCACTCAAATGGCCGAGTTCGTGGTAGTTGACGGTAGGTCGGCCTATAACGCCATCTTTGGGAGACCCATCATCCACTCATTTCGGGCCATTCCTTCAACACTTCATCAAGTTTTGAAGTATCCCACCCCCATAGCGTGGGCACGGTCCGAGGAGAACAAACCGCTTCGAGGGAGTGTTATGCCGCCGCACTCAAAGGCCCATCGGTCTGCGCCCTCGAAACTCTCAGGGATGGGACGCTCGAGTTCGAGGCCGACCTGCCGAGGAAGGAGTTTGCCGCGCCCACTGAAGAGCTCCAACTTGTTCCTCTGCTTAGTCCCGAGAAACAGGTAAGCATAGGAACCAAGCTGGGGGCCACCGACAGAGAGAAGCTAATCCACTTCCTCAGATCCAACTCGGACGTCTTTGCGTGGTCCCATGAGGACATGCCTGGCATTGACCCGCGAATTATGACGCATCGCCTCAGCATAGATCCATCATTCCGACCTGTGAAACAAAAGAGAAGACCTATAAACAAGGAGATGAGTGATGTAATTGTTGAGGAAGTTAACAAACTTTTGAAAGCTGAATACATAAGAGAAATTTCGTATCCCGAGTGGCTCTCCAATGTTGTATTAGTTAAAAAATCTAACGGCAAGTGGAGAATGTGCGTAGACTTTACGAACTTAAATAAGGCATGCCCGAAAGATTGCTTCCCACTGCCGAGGATTGATCAGCTCGTGGACGCCACAGCTGGGCACGAACTACTCACTTTCATGGACGCCTACTCTGGGTACAACCAAATCAAGATGCATGTCCCAGATGAAGGTCATACCGCTTTCATAACAGACCAAGGTCTGTACTGCTACAAGGTCATGCCCTTCGGGTTAAAGAACGCAGGAGCGACCTACCAGAGAATGGTGAACAAAATGTTCACCAAGCAGATCGGCCGGAATATGGAAGTGTATGTGGACGACATGCTTGTCAAGAGCAAGCAGTCTAAGTCGCATCTCTCCGACCTGGCCGAAGCCTTCGAGGTTCTGAGGGCATATCAAATGAAGCTCAACCCTGCTAAGTGTGCCTTTGGAGTCTCCTCGGGAAAATTCCTTGGCTTCATGGTAAACAACCGGGGAATCGAGGCCAACCCCGAAAAGATTAAAGCCGTGATCGAAATGGAGGCACTTAAACCGCTGAAACAGCTTCAGTGCCTCAGTGGCAGGATTGCGGCCCTGAACCGGTTTGTTTTAAGGTCAACGGACAAGTGCCTCCCTTTCTTCAAGGTCTTACGAAAGAAAGGGCCGTTTGAATGGCCGGCGGAGTGCGAGCAAGCGTTTCAGCAATTGAAGAACTACCTCTGTTCGGCACCCTTGCTTGCCAAGCCTATGCCGAGGGACAAGCTCCAATTGTACCTAGCAGTGTCTGACAGTGCCGTCAGCTCGGCCCTAATCAGGCAAGAGGAAGCGCGGCAAAACCCGGTCTACTACACAAGCAAGGCTATGACCGAAGCCGAGACTAGATACCCTCAGATGGAGAAGTTGGCTCTCGCTTTGGTCACCTCGGCAGGACGACTTAGACCATACTTCCAAGCCCATACGGTGGTGGTGCTCACTAACTTGCCCCTTAAGAGTATCTTCCACAAGCCGGAAGCTTCTGGACGCCTAATGAAGTGGGCAATAGAGCTAAGTGAGTACGACATCCAGTTCGAACCCAGAACTGCGTTGAAAGGGCAAGCAGCGGCAGATTTCATAGCCGAGCTCACACCACCTTCCGAGCTGAGCGGGTCCGACCTGCCTTGGACAGTCTATGTCGACGGATCCTCCAATGAGAAGGGGTGCGGAGCCGGGGTCCTCTTGCTCGGACCAGGGGGTGAACGATTTGAGTATGCCTTGCGGTTCAGCTTCCCGACTTCTAACAACGAGGCTGAGTATGAAGCATTTATTGCCGGCCTGCGAATCGCTAGAGCATTGGGGGCCTCTTGTGTTAAGGTCTTCAGCGACTCCCAGCTGGTTGTGAGCCAGATCAAGGAAGAGTACCAAGCCAAAGACTCCTGAATGGAGAAGTATTTGGGCAAGGTCAGATCGTACCTCGCCCAGTTTCGAACTTACGAAGTAAGCCGGGTTCCCCGAGCAGAAAATTCTAATGCTGACGCCTTGGCCAAGTTAGCATCTGCGTACGAGACCGACCTGGCCAGGTCGGTCCCCATCGAGATCTTAGATATCCCTCGATCTCAGAGCCAGATCTGATGGAGATCGGCGCTCCAAAGTCCTCATGGATGGACCCGATTGCGGAATTCATTAGGGGCAACTCACCACAAGACCCCAATGAGCGCAGAAAGTTGGCAAGGCGAGCAGCTCGGTTCGTGGTCCGAGGTGGAGCATTGTACCGACGCGGCTTTTCCCTGCCTCTATTGAGATGCCTAACCCCTGAAGAGGGCCTGTACGTCCTCAGGGAAATCCACGAAGGAGTGTGCGGCAATCACTCAGGCGCCCGGTCGCTGTCAGCCAAAGTGATCCGACAAGGATACTATTGGCCGACCCTCAGCCAGGACGCCAAGAAGTTCGTCAGATCTTGCAACAATTGCCAACGCTACGGAACCATAATCCACCAACCTCCCGAGCTGCTCACCCCCATCTCGGCCCCGTGGCCATTCGCGCAGTGGGGGGTAGATATCATTGGTCCTTTCCCTTTGGGCAAGGGCCAGACCAAGTTTGTTGTGGTTGCTGTGGATTACTTCACCAAGTGGGCCGAGGCCGAAGCGCTCTCCCACATAACGGACTCCAGGGTCACGTCCTTCGTATGGACGAATATCATATGTCGCTTTGGTATACCACAGACCATAGTGACAGACAATGGGAAGCAGTTTGACAACGCCAAGTTCAAAGACTTTTGCAGCAAACTTGGCATAAGTCATCTCAGCTCGTCGCCCGCACATCCGCAAGCAAATGGGCAGGTGGACACGGTCAACAAGATCATCAAGCGAGGCATCAATTTTAGACTGGACTCCAAGAAAGGCAGGTGGACCGAGGAGCTACCAGAAGTTCTATGGTCGTACCGGAACACCCAACGGGGGTCGACGGGTGAGACCCCGTTCTCCCTGGCCTTCGGCTCCGAAGTTGTAGTCCCGGTTGAGATCGGCATGCCATCTGACAGAGTAGAGCATTACGAGCCTTCGACAAATGAGGAAGAGCTGCTCCTCAACCTCGACTTGTTGGAAGAAAGAAGAGCAATGGCCCAGCTACGCCTGGCGGAATATCAGGGCAGGATGGCCAGACATTACAATGCCCGCGTTCGACCTCGGGCCTTTCAGGTCGGACATCTGGTCTTAAGGAGGGTCCAAACGCATGTGGGTGCCCTTGATCCGGCCTGGGAAGGCCCATTTGAGATCAAGGGCATAGTCCGACCTGGGACGTATGTATTGGCCGATCTGAAAGGAGATGTCCTCACGCACCCGTGGAACGCGGAACACCTGAAGCGTTGTTATCCTTGAAATGCCAAAAGGGTTTTCAATGAATTTGTAACGACTGTTCCAAAAGCATTATGATCGGAATAAATGTGATGATTTAATTTCATGCTTCCGAGTTCGACCAGAAATTAAATGGGGGCCACAGACTCCCACGCGATCGCATTCCAGCAGTTGGTTCAAATTCAATCCTTCGAAGCCTAAGGATACGAGGAACGATATGAAGAATAGCTACGGATTTTAGCCTTTTTACCTTTTTAAGTTAAGGGTGAAATGTTAAAAAACCAGAGTTGGTGCAATGTGTTGAACATTAAGAGATTCAAACTCAAACTTTCAAATTATTTTAATTAAAGGCGCGACCTTAAAAGTAAAGAGGTGCTAGGTGACATTAGCTGCAGTTCAAAGGAAAAGCAAAGAAAAGAGGTCACTAACAACAAAGTAGAAGCGAATGGGAGTCTCTTTATTGAATGAAGAGCAGAGGCAAGGCTTATAGACCTTGCAGCTCTGCCCTGACACTTACAAACAAAAAGAAAAGGGAGGGAGAACAGCGAAAAGCCTCGTGAAGGGTGGTCGCCTAAGAGCCTGCTGGGGGAGCGCCCTCCTGAGTGGAGTCGACCTGGTCCTCTTCGGGATCGGAGTAGTCAGAGTCCAGATCCCTGACATACTGATCCACCAACGCTTGGGGGCTAGGGGTGCCGCTAGGCCCAGACTCTCGGCATACCTCCTTTTCAGACAACTGAAATCGATCTGAAGGTCGGGCATGTCGGAAGCAATGCCCTTCATGAGGAACTTGAAGCCCGCGTCAGAAAAGTCTTTGGCAAATCCATCGAAGTCAGGATGTTGCCTAAACGATTCCTCCAGCAGGACTCCATTGCTGAGGCGCTCCTTCGCCGTCTCCAGCTCGGCAGTCGCATGCTCCAACTCCTTATCCTTCGCTTCGAGCGCCTGGAGCATGTCGTCCTTCTCCTTCAGGAACTGGAACTTCTCCCTCTCCAAGCCCCTGGTGATGGCGTGGGCAGCTCGGAGTTGAGCCTTGCGCCTGTCCTCCTCCTTCTTCAGTAGCTCGGCCTGAGACTCCACCTCGGCCTTCAAAGTCTCCACCTCGGAGTGAGCCTGCAGCAGCTCATCCTTCATGGTGGAGGAAGCAGCCTCCAAGGCAGCGGAGAACTCCTCTTTCTCCCTCGCGGCCAAAGCTTCCCTCCCATCCAGCTCGGCCTTTATAACCAGAGCCGATTGAATGGAAGCAACAAACGCCTGAGAAATGGTACAAGGAAAAAGTTAGATCGAACTACCTGTTGGGTGAAATCAAGCAAAAAATGGGGCACTAGTCTTACCTCGGCGGCGTAGTCAATGGTCGTCTGCAGAACGGACCCAGGGGCGCTCACAAATTTGGACGCCCTCCTTAGGCAGCGGTCCAAACTCGCAACTGAGATGCGGGTCACCTGCTCCCTCACCCCGAGACTTGACGACTCAATTCTGAACCGCGTCGTCATATCGGACGTCCCGCCCATCCTGGCCGCAGGATCGTCCACCCGATCAGCCCAACCTGCAGGCAAGCCCCTGCAAGCTCCGACCTCCGAGGGAGAGATCGCCTTCTTTTTCTTCCTTCTTCCCTTTAGAGGGGCTTCCTCCCTCGCCCCTGACTGGGCGTTTATGCTGAACGCACGCGCTAAGCGTGGTAACAATTATATAGATGCAAGCGCACACCTGTCAGAGTAATATAAAATGGACGGAGTATCCAAGTATCGATCCTCAAGGACTTCTAAACAATTTCCAAACTCTAAAGTTTTAAAGAATAGTGAATGTTGGAATGAGTGATTCTTGTAAAATGGGAAGTGGTCACAAATAATGGGTTGGATTTGGGATTTGGACTTATAATAATAAAACCTAGCCCGAATTACTTCAAGTTAGCCATCAAAGAATCAAGGACATGCTAAGGACAATATGCATTTTACTTTAGAAACCAACGACTACGCTTCTCACTTGACTTATGTCTAAGCAAGTTCAAAGTCCTAAGACATTCCCTAATATGTCTATTATGAGAGATATCTTAGTTTTAGGATGGAAATAGTCGCAACCTCGGGTTAAGGTCCTATGTCTAGGCTACTTAAGCGGAACCCTTATGTCTAAGGCGCTCCTCTCCTCGGTTTAACCACTCAACAATGCAAATAAGCAACCTTTTCAGTATTGACTTGTTAAGACTTACAGTGGCCTTCTCTAAATCCTAACTTTTTGGGAAAACATGTTGAGCAATAAATGGAAAGCAAAAACCACTACTTCTTAGCAACCCTTTTTAGACATAAAAGGCTAACTATCCATAACCAGGCTAGAGACGGGAATTTAGAAAGACATATTGAAGAAAATACAGCAAGTAAAATGGTTGAATGTGGAATGCAGGTGTGAAAAACAAAAGTTAACTAACGGAGAGTTTTTATCGGGATTGAGAGCTTCGCCCTTCTCTTTCAAGCAAGGGGGAGTGTCACGTGCTCTTTCCTCCAAAAACACAACTCTCTTAACTAAAAATAAAGTAAAGGCAAAGGGAAGATAAGCAAAGTGCTGGATTTTTATATATTTGAATAAGTAGAAAATGACTAAGTACAAATGGAAACAAAACAAAGCTCAATAAAGGAATGTAAAGTGCTCGGGATTTAAAAACCAAAAGCAACTAATGAAAGCAACTCAAAAGTACTTAGAAAGCAACAAAGAAACACTAAAAATGATCAAGAGAAGGAAGCAAGGCTTGATGATTTTGGTGGAGAAGTTGCTGGAATTTATAGCTGTGCAGAATTGGTTAGGTAGGTCCTAAAACGATGGTGAATCACCCATTTCCAACTCTTTTGACTGACCAAATCGTGCTCAAACTGATAGTGGAACACTTCTTCTACACGTATGCATCGGTTGGAACCACCAAAACGCATTGGAAGACGCGTTTCATTAAGGGCAAAGTTGGAAGAAAACCAATTTTTCTGCAGGCTTCCCAGGCGCCTGGCACCTCCCATGTAGGTTTTTCCGTCTTTTTGCTTCTTTTGATTAATTTGCACTCCCAAATGGTCCTAAAATGTCATAAATACAATATAAGCCAACCACAAACCATAATATATGAATTTTGCATGAATTGAAACTCAAACGATCGAGAAAAATCTGAAACAAAGCTGAAACATTGTAAAAACAGCATCTAAAACCTTCTTTTTACGCATGTAAACAAGCGTAATCAGCCCCCTCGCCCAAAGGCGGGACGTCCGCCGCCTCGGTCTGGGCGTCCACCGCCTCAGTCTGATCCCTGGGGCGCTTCTCCCTCGAGGGACCCCCAGAAGACTCCAGCTCGATCACCGGGGCTGGATCTTTCGAGGCAGGCCCTACCACGGCAGGGGTGGGAGGTTTCGAACTCTGGGCAGCCTCAAGAGCATGGGCTCGGCCCTTAGACTTGCGCTTCACGCCGCTTGCAAATCCGCAAACCATGGCTACAAGATAAAAACAAGGGTCAACACAAGGTTAGAGGAAAAAGGGGGAAGGCAAGTTCGGCATACCAAGTTCAGAGTTCGGCCTTGAGGATTCGATGGGACGAACTGCAGGGTTGTAATCTAGCAGCCCGGACTCAAGCAGCAGTTCGTCAGTCACCAGGGTTCCGACCTTCCTACCCCTCGGAAAGCGCTCCTTGTAGTATTTCAGAGTATCGAAGGAGGCCTGCGTAAGCTCGGGGACTGGTCAGATTGAAACTGCACGAAGACAAAATCCGAGTTAGACCTGAATGACAGAAGAAAATTACGAAAAGTAAGAACTACTCCGTACCTAGGTTCCCAAACCTAGTGGGGACGTCAAAGAAGGAACGACCTGACTCGTCCTTTGCGAGCCATTCCCCCGAAGCGTAGAACCACTTCCTCACCCATCCCTTGATGAAGGTCGGCCCCTTAACTATACCGCCTGCGCCTTTCCTTGCGCACATATAGAGCCGACCAGGCTTCTTAGCTATCCTTTTCGCCTCGAAGCACGCGAGGAGCTGGTCTACGTCCAACAGCTCGGCCTCCTCACTATTCCGAGCTCGAAGCCAAAAGAGGATGGCCAAAGCGAAAATGACACCCCACCCATTGGGGGCCACTTGAGCCGGAGCCAACCCAGTCCGGAAGAGAAATTCTTGGACAAAAGGGTGAAGGGGAAGTCTGAGGCCGTACTCAAACATTTTGAAGTAGAGAGTGACCCATCCCTCTGGAGGATGGTCAGCTCTTTCCCCCTCCTCCGGAAGCCTGAGGAGGATGTTCTCAGGGATAGCGAACCCCCTACAAAGGGATCCGAGGTAGTGCTCAGGTATCCTAGAAGGGTATTCCAAACCCTGACCTGAAGTGGAGGCGTCGCTATCCTCCCCGTCATCGGAGATTCTAAAGTTTTCTATCTCCTCGAGCTCGGACTCTAACCTACGAGCTAAATCGGATCCTAGGTTGCTGCTAATAGAGGACGACATGGCAATTATGTTCGAAAGAGAGAGGGAAGAGACCGACCTACCAAGGGTTCGAGTTGCCTTCAGATCGAACTCCAAGAATTCAAGGAACGTAAGGTATGATCTGAAGGATTGGGGGCATTTATAGCCCGTCGGAAGAATTTCCCCACCGTACACGTGTAATCAACGAGCGGCTGGGATCCTCTTTGAGATCCGAAGCGTCGGAATATTTGAATATTCCGACGATAAATCTTCCGCGACGGTTGTATTTTCCCACGAATAGGAAGTCGCCACGTGACGAAAGCAAGTCGAATGAACTTCTCTGCCAGGTCGAGATCGGACCAGACAGAGAGGGGGCCAATGTTTGGGGAAGGGAATACTCTGGACACGTGGAAGACCTCTATTGGTGCTCCAAGATGACTCATGAATCATGCCCAGCTCGGAAGGCCGAGATGGCCGCCACCAACGCCGACAAATGCAAAGTGTGAGGGCCGAGGTGAGCCTGGCCCAGGTCCGACCCACCGGGGAGCTCGGTATGGGCCGAGATGTGCAACTGTCTGCGGCGTGATTATCGGGCGTAACCATCGGTCCCGAGATTACCGGATGTAACCGACGGTCCCGAGATTACCGAATGTAACAGTCGCTAGATTAGCGGGACCACCACCCATAAGTAGGGGACCTCACTCCCCGATCAGGTACGATGATTTCTGGCTTCGAACTAGACTTGGAATCCGACTTATACTGACTTGATCGTCGGAGTGCTCACCTTTTTGTGCAGGTCCGCCCAAGTGGTCAGGTCGGTCCGGAGGCCGGGTTCGAGCTACAACCAGGAACACACTGTTGTGCACATCTTTGCATAAACAATTATTATTATTATTATTATTATTATTATTATTCAAAAAACTTGTCACATCTTTATATATATATAGATATACATATTATCTTAATTTAATTTTTTTTTTCAAAATTATCTTAATCCTTCATTTTTAATGATTATGATCTAATGGTTCAAAATTAAACTTGATTTTTTTACTATTTTATTCCCTCTGTTTAATCGAAACTTCTCATTCAAAATTATATAACAATTCTCTTATTCTCAATCCTCCCTAACTTCAAAATTCTCATTTGCTAATCTCTCTAAGTTCTAAATTTTTCTTTCCATCTTATTTGTGAGAGAAATTTATTGTTGTGAGGATTGAAATTTTTGTGAGCTCAAATTTGTATATTTACTCTATTTGAGAGTTTGTAAGTGTGTGTTTGAAAATCTTCAACTCATTGTAACAGTGTGATCCTCACCGTGGAGAGGATCGTCTTTGGTCTTGTGAAGAGCAGTGTACCGGTTTGACTCCTACCGTAGAAAGAGTCAGAATTTCAATTTACAACCCAAGAGGTGCTTGGGAAGGGGACTAGGACAATTGTGCCGAGCCACTATAAAAATTCCCGGTGTCAAATTTCTCTATCCCTCTCTCTTATTTATTTTTGCAATTAATCTTAGAATTTTATTGTTTGCTTTAAATTTCTCTTATTTGCTTTAGAATTTATTTTATCTTACTTTGTTAAAATTGCATATCTCAAAAAGTGTATTATTTTTGTTTAAATTGGGCCCATTTATTAAAAAATTTATATTTTGTTAATTAAACCCTATTCACCCCCCGTCTAGGGTTGCCATACCGATCCAACAATTGGTATCAGAGCATGGTTGCTCTTCTATGATAAATTTAATTGTTTTTTAGCTATGGCAACTTTAGGTTTCATCCCTTTTACCGATACTTCATCTATTACTAAGCCTCCTTTCTTTAATGGTAATAATTATAGTTATTGGAAAAATAGAATGAAACTTTTCTTCCTTTCTATTGACTATGATTTGTGGGATGTTGTTGAGGAAGGATTTAAAATTCCAACAAAAGATGTTGATGGTGTTAGAGTTGTAAAGCCTAAAGAAGAATGGTCTATAATTGAAAAAAAAAGCATGTTCTTTAAATGCTAAAGCTATTAATTGCTTGTTTCATGCTTTGAATGAAGTTGAGTATAATAGGGTGTCGATTTGTAAAACCGCTAAGGATATATGGGATAAATTAGAAATTACTCATGAAGGAACTAGTCAAGTAAAAGAAACAAAGATTGACATGTTAGTTCATCAATATGAAATGTTTAAAATTGATGAAAATGAAGCTATTTCCGATATGTTTATTAGATTTACTAACATTGTCAATGTTTTAGAAGGACTTGGAAAAGAATATTCAAATCTTGAAAAGGTAAAGAAGCTTATATGGTCCTTGCCTAAATAATGGGAGCCTAAAGTTACCGTCATTCAAGAGGCAAAGGATCTCAAGACTCTCTCCATGGACGAACTCATTGGTTCGTTGATGACGCATGAGATAAAGATCAAGAAAAACATGGAGGATGAGAAGAAAAAGAAAGAGAAGAGCATAGCATTAAAGGCCATCACCTTGGAAGTTGACTCAGAAGGTTAGAATGCCCTTGATGAAGATGATGTAGCCTATCTCTCACGTAAGTATAAAAAATTCATCAAGAGGAAGAAACAATTCAAGAAGCATCTCTCCAACCAAAAATAGTCAAAAGGTGAAAATAGCAAAAAGGATGAGGTAATTTGTTATGAATTCAAAAGATCGGGTCATATTAGAACTGATTGTCCTCTTCTTAAATCATCCAAGAAATCCAAGAAGAAAGCAATGAAGACTACTTTGGATGATAGTGATGAAAGTGGAAGTGAAAGTGAGAATGAAGAAGTGGCCAACTTTTGCTTCATGGCTCATAGTGACAAGGAAGATGAACAAGATGATGAGGTAACTCTTGATCCCCTTTCTTATGATGAGTTGTTTGAAGCTTTTGAGAATATGCAAAATGATTTAGAAAAGCTTGGTTCTAAATATGTTATGCTTAAAAAGAAATACAATGTCTTAACTAGTGAAAATAAGTCTTTGCTTGATGATATTGCTTGCTTAAAGAAAAATGAGCATGATGTTATAAATTTCTCTTGTGATAAGCATGTTCTTGATTGTGATGAGAAAAATGCATTACTTGATAAAATTAGATTTTTTGAGCATGATGGTTGTGAAAAAGATAATTTGATTAAATTGCTTAAGAAAAATGAATCAAATGCTTCAGTGGAACTTGATAAGGCTAAAGATTCTATTAAAAAGTTTACAATAAGTGCTCAAAGGTTGGACAAGATAATTGAAGTTGGTAAGCCTTATGGTGATAAAAGAGGTTTAGGCTATATTGATGAATGCTCTACTCCCTCAAGTTCTAAAACTATCTTTGTAAAAGCATCTCCTATTGTGCCTAAGCTTAATATACCTAAGGTTGTATCTAAACATGCTAAAATTAACTTTGTGCCTATATGTCATTATTGTGGTGTTGAAGATCATATAAGACCTAAGTGCTTTAAATTAAAATATGCTCAAACTACTAGAAGAAATTTTTCTGAAAGAGCAAAGTTTCACAATGCTCGACGAAAAATTTTCTCCAAGAAAAGTAGGATGCATAAATTTGTTGTAAAAGATAATTTATTGCATAATGTTGTTTGTGTTGGATCGGTATGACAACCCTAGAGGGGGGGTGAATAAGGTTTAATTAAACTTTATAAACTTTTTACTACGGTGGACCCAAATTTAAACAAATAAGTAAACTTTCTTAGGAACAATTAATTTTATCACAAATTAAACAATAAATTAGAAATACAAACACCCTAATTAATTTCACCACCCAAATAATTCAAATATAAACATTGAGCATAAATATGAATAACAAATTCGAACAATTAATTTTATGCAATTTGTAATAAAGAAAATTAATTGCAAAAATTAAATAGAGTAGGGTTAGAGAAAATGACACCGGAAATTTTATACTGGTTCGGCAACAACCGGCCTACTCCACTCCCCAAGCGCCTCTTGGGTATTCGATTAAGAAACTTTGACTCTTTCCACGGTAGGAGTCAAACCGGTATAAAACCTTCTTTTTCCGGGAGCAAGAAGAAACCCGATCCTTTCCACGGTTCAGGATCAAACCATTACAAATGCTCTTTTTAGGGCTTAAGAAAACCCTTACAAAGGATATGAAATTTGAGAACGAACTTACAAACTCCCTCAAAGAGTGGGTATACAAATATTTGCTAAAAAATTTGTAAGGAAAAAATCTTACAAATAAAAGCCCTCAAATTGGCTAAAAGAAATAAAATTGGAAGCTCAAATATCTCTCAAATAAAAAATCTCCCTCAAGAATATAGAACAAAAATTAAAGCTTTGAAGAGAGATTAACAATGTAGAAATTTGGAGAGAAAATTGGGAGAGAATGAGTTGTATAAAATGTTGAAGGGAGTGGGGTTTAAATAGGTGAGGAAAAGTTGAAAATAAATTTGAAATCGAAATTGAATTTGGGCCATTAGATCTTTAATGATTGAAAATCAAAGGTTGAGATTTTAATTGAATAAAATAATAATTGATTTTGAAAACAAATAATTATAAAATAATAATAATAAAATATTATATATATATATATATATATATAAACTTCAACGGCTATTTCTCATTTCCCTTCTCCTTTTTTTTTCTCTTTTTTTTTAAACAAATGTCAGATTTGACATGATATATATATATAATTATTTTTTCTTTCTTTCTACAAGTTACCTAACAGTAACATCTTTCTTTTTTTTTTTCATTTCTTTATCTATTTTTTTTTTGTGAAATTTCAGTTGCCACATGTCACCTTGTTGTTGGTTCACGTCCACGTCATATCATTCTTTCAACTTGTTTTCGTTGTAACTTTTTCGTTTGAGCTCCGATCTGGATAATTCAAAATCCATTGAAATCCTTGCTTCTAGCTCTACGCTGTAGACTATTTAAACACTAAAATTATCAATAAATAAAATATATATTATCAATAAATCATATAATATGATTGAAGCTTATAATAAATTTATGCTTTATAACAATAATTCTTACACACCAAAAACAATTAATACTAAGTGTGTTTGTTATCATCAAAATACTAATTAATTAAATTAATTAACCGAGATTAAGGGTAAAAAAGCCAACAGTTTGTTTTTCATGTGGCAAGTATGGACATAAGTCTTATTCTTTTTACTTGTCTAAATCTTATGCTTTCAATAAAAATACAAAAGTGAAATGGATCCCCAAGTTTGTTAATGCTAACCTTCTAGGACCCAAACAAGTATGGGTACCAAAGGATCAAATTTAAACTTTTGTGTTTGTAGGTTTGTTTGAAAGCTTCCAAGAAAAGTAAGTGGTACTTGGATAGTGGTTGCTCAAGGCACATGACGGGAGACCAATCCAAGTTTGTCACTTTCTCCAAAAATGATGGAGGTTTTGTAACTTTTGGTGATAACAAGAAAGGTAAAATAATAGGTAAGGGTAGTATAGGTTATGAATCGTCTATTTTGATTGAAGATGTACTTTTGGTTGATGGTTTAAAGCATGATTTACTTAGTATTAGTCAATTGTGTGATAAATGATTTAGAGTTGTGTTTGATAAAAAGAATTGCATCATTGAAAATGTTAGTGATAGAAAAGTTTTATTTGTTGAAAATAGAGATGAAAATGTGTATACTATTGATTTGAATGATTGTCCTATTAGTGATAAATGTTTATCGGTCTTGCATGATGATTCTTGGTTATGGCATAGAAGACTAGGACATGCTAGCATGCACTTAATTTCAAATATTTCCAAGAATTCTTTGGTTAGAGGTCTTCACAAGTTTAAATTTGAAAAAGATAAAGTTTGTGATGCTTGTCAAATGGGTAAACAAACAAAGTCTTCTAACAAATCTAACAATATGATCTCTACTACAAGACCCCTACAACTATTACACATGGACTTATTTGACCCTTCTAGAATTGCTAGTTTTGGAGGGAACTATTATGCCTTTGTGATAGTTAATGATTTTTCAATATTTACTTGGGCTTTGATGCTAAAACATAAGGATGATGCTTTGAAAAGTTTTTCTAGTTTTGCCAAAAGAGTTCAAAATGAAAAAGGATTTTTTATTCTAAAATTAGGAGTGATCATGGAGGAGAATTTGATAGTAATGCTTTTGAAATTTTTTGTGAAGAAAATGGATTTTCTCATAACTTCTCCGCTCCAAGAACTCCTCAACAAAACGGTGTGGTTGAAAGGAAAAATCGTACTTTGCAAGAATTTGCTAGGTCAATGTTACATGAGTATGGTTTATCTTCTTATTTCTGGGCGTAGGCCGTTAATACCGCTTGTTATTGTTGGGTTTTATGTCCTGAAACTCATAGTTTGAAAATGCCAGATATACTTTTATCTTTCAATAAAGTTGTTATTAATGGTTTTAATCAATAAGTAGTCATTGATCTAATAAAATGTTCTTACTAGATCTAAATCCAATAAAATAAAGGATCCTAGACTGTTACCTGAGACTCAAACTCTATGTAAGAGACATAAATATGGATCAAGTTTGAGTTAACAGTCTAAATGGTCTATAGTATAGGAATAAGGTTGGGCGCCTTATTCTAGGGACACTATGGATGCGGCCCACTTTGTAGCTAGTACAAACGATGTGATCCTAATTCGTTCATGTGAAGACATGTGAGTGGGGGTGTCCCGTGCAAAGAGTTTGCATAAGTCCGGACCATGAGATAGTCACTTTTACTTTATAACACCGTTTACTGTTTGAAACTGACTATCTCGACTTTGATGGCCTAGGTAACTCGATCTTAATCCTGAGCTAATTATGAACTTCTGTTTACTCGGGATTACCCTTAGATCTGCATGGGTGAGAGCAGCTCAACATCGCTGGCTCAATAAGCCTCCCATTTCAGGGGTAAGGCCCGGTAGATAGCTATGGACATAGGGTGCAAGAAGGAATTCACTTCTACCCAATTTTAGGATAGTAGAAAGGTTGTTCTCTTAAGGGCTGAATCCAGGTCTTGAACAATAGGCGCCACCCTCATCAAAAGGTTTGAGAGGATTTTTGATTTTATAGTTGGACTACAAATCATTGTTTATTAGAGGATCAGTGGGACTTAAGGAACAAGAGGTAATTACATGGGTAAAGCGGTATTTTGACCTAGCTGTAATTACGAACAACTTGTGAAGGGTCGACTTACTGATCATGGTTATATCAAATGGACATAATATATCTACAGTGAAGAGAGTGCAGCTACGGGCTTTAGTGGAGTGACCCGGTAGTTAACGAATGTTGATTAACTAGGTTAAAGAGTTTAACCGGTTAATCTCGGATCGTTGGAGCTCATAATCTGTAGGTCCATAAGGTCCCATGGTTAGCTCATATAGGAATGAACTTGGAATAATTTGAAGGAATAATTCGAATCGTACGAATCAGGCTAACCATATGAGATATGATTAAGTAATTGATATATGATATCAATTTGAGAAATTTGGATAAAATATTTAAATAGGATTTAAATATTAAAATTATGAATGTGGATTCATTAATCGGAGGCATGGATTTCATCAAACATCGAATTTTGGAAAAAGTCAAATAGTTGACTTTGACCAGAGAAAGTCAAAGGTTGACTAAAGTAGATTAAAATAAAGTTTTTAACCAAGTTGGTGGAAAATTCCACTAACTTGTTGAGTGGAACATTTAAATAAATCTCAAAAATCAACTTTTTGATACTTAGCCATGCATGCATAAATGGAATGTGTGTTGTAAGCTTTTGGTGAACTTAGACATGCATTTTGACACTTAGCCATGCCATGCATAAGTGGAATATGTGTTGTAAGCTTTTGGTGAACTTTGATATGCAAGAGTTGCATGTAATTTGCTTATTTAAGAAGGCCTTTGTTCAAACATTAAAGGTCTTGGAACCTTTGGCTATTTTTTTCAAAAAAAAGCTTACATAACTCTTTTTAGCTCCACTTTTCTCTAATTTTTTCCTTCTCTAAAAAGAGTCCCACCACTCTATTCCAAGCCTTGAGAATAGCTAGGAAGATCTCTTGGTGGTCCTTCATTGGAGCTATTTGAAGATTTTTGAAAAGCTACAAAGGCTTGTATTTTTCTCTACTTATCTCTAAGCATCATAATGTATGATCATGCATGTTTAATCCTAGGTTGTATTATGCATCTAGATTGTTATTTCAATTCTTGCTCACTTCCGCTGCGCATGTATGTATATTATCCATCAGTTATGTCTTAAATAGAGTTTTAATTAGACCTTCTTTAGATAAAACTCCTTATGAACTTTGGCAAAACAAAATTCCAAATATTGGGTACTTCAAAGTTTTTGGTTGCAAACGTTTCATTTTGAATAACAAAGAAAAGCTTGGAAAATTTGATTCTAAGACGGATGTCGGTATTTTCCTTGGTTATTCCTCTACTAGTAAAGCTTATAGAGTTTTCAATAAAAGAACTTTGATAGTTGAGGAATCTATGCATGTGGTATTTGATGAATCTTGCAATGTTGTTTCTAATGATTCTTTTTGTAGTGATTCTTTAGAAAGTAATTTTGGAGATTTACTTGTTAGTGACAAAAGCAAAGAGATTGCTTCAAGTAAGCAAGAAGTGAGCATCAACGAAAATAAGGTGGACGATTTTTCATCCATGCCTAAGGAGTGGAAGTATTCTCCATCTCATCCTAAGGATTTAATTCTTGGTGATCCTGAACAAGATGTGAAAACTCGTTCTTCCCTTAATATGTTTAATAACATTGCTTTTGTTTCTCAAATTGAACCAAAAAGTTTTAAAGATGCCGAAAGTGGTGAATTTTGGATTTTAGCTATGCAAGAAGAATTAAACCAATTTGAAAGAAACAAAGTTTGGAAGTCCCTTGGCCTTCTAATGCTTCTATAATTGGGACTAAATGGGTCTTTAGAAATAAAATGGATGAAAGTGGAAATATCATTAGAAATAAAGCTAGACTTGTAGCTCAAGGTTATTGTCAAGAAGAAGGAATAGATTATGAGGAAACTTTTGCACCTGTTGCTAGATTAGAAGCCATTAGAATGTTACTTGCTTTTGCTTTTTATGAGAATTTTATTTTGTACCAAATGGATGTGAAAAGTGCTTTTTTAAATGGTTATATTATGGAAAAAGTTTATGTGGAACAACCTCAGGGATTTGAAAGTTTTGATTTTCCAAATCATGTTTTTATGTTGAAAAAGACTCTTTATGGTTTAAAACAAGCTCCAAGAGCTTGGTATGATAGACTTAGTAATTTTCTTGTTGAGAATGGTTTTAAAATGGGTAAAATTGACACTACTCTCTTTATTAAGTCTAAAGAAAATGATATGCTTTTAGTGCAAATATATGTGGATGATATTATTTTTTGTTCTACTAATCCTTCTATGTGTGAAGAATTTTCTAAATGCATGCATAATGAATTTGAAATGAGTATGATGGGAGAACTTAGCTTCTTCCTTGGACTCCAAATCAAACAACTCAAGGATGGTATCTTCATAAGTCAAGAGAAATACATAAGGGATTTGCTCAAAAGGTTCAAATTCAATGAAGGTAAAATTGTCAAAACTCCTATGAGCACATCCACTAAGCTTGACAATGATGAGAAAGGTAAATGTGTGGATGTAAAGACTTATCGAGGTATGATTGGCTGCTTACTTTATTTAACCGCTAGTAGACCCGATATTATATTTAGTGTATGTGTTTGTGCTAGATTTCAATCTTGTCCTAAAGAATCTCATGTGCATGCCGTTAAAGAATTTTTAAATATTTGCTTGGAACTATTGATTTAGGCTTATGGTATCCTAGAAATGTTGAATTTAATTTGGTAGGATATTCCAATGCGGATTTTGCGGGTAGTTTACTTGACCGAAAGAGTACTAGTGGGACTTGCCAATTTCTTGGTAGTTCCTTAGTTTCTTGGTTTAGTAAAAAGCAAAATTCGGTTGCTTTATCAACTACCGAAGCGAAATATATTGCGGTTGCTAGTTGTTGTTCTCAAATTCTTTGGATGAAACAAACTCTTTGTGATTTTGGATTAATGTTTGAAAATGTGCCTATATTTTATGATAATACAAGTGCCATAAATTTGACTAAAAATCCTATACATCATTCTAGGACTAAGCATATTGATATTAGACATCACTTTATAAGAGAGCATCTGCAAAACGGTCATATTACTCTTGAATTTGTAAGCTCAAATAATCAATTAGCGGATATTTTTACCAACCTTTTAAATGAAGAATGCTTTTGCAAAATTAGGCTTGAGCTTGGTATTATTCATTGTGATGCATCTTGATTTTGTATTTGTTATTTTTTTTAAATGCATATTGACAGGGAGAGCATTTATGCAAAATTGTGTTCATATTTTTAGGGGGAGCTTTTTATGTTATTAATTATTATTTTTTTTTGTTCTTTTTGATGATTCCATTGGGGGAGAAGTTTAAGAAAAAATTGCTCTAAAAATATTTCGTGATTTATTGGTTTATTATTCCATGGATGTATCAATTGAGCGGGAGAAATTAATCTTTGAATGATTTTTAAGTATGATATTTTGGATTTACTATGATGACTATTAAATGTCTATGTATTTTTCATTGGAAGTTTGTCATCATCAAAAAGGGGAAGATTGTTGGCGTTTTAGCCTTAATCTCAAATTAATTAATTTTAATTAATTAATTAATTAATGTTTTGATGACAACAAACTTAATTTTATTTATTGACATTTTTTGTATTTAAAAGTGTCCACAGCATAGAACTCCTTACAATGATTCCAACGACTGTTAGATCATCCAAATCAGAACTCAAACGAAGAAGTTACGATCGAAACAAATTGGAAGGAAAAATACCAAAGAAGATGACGTTGACAGTTTGTAAGCTGACAAGTGACAAACTTATTTTTAAAAATATATATATTGAAAAAGAAAAGAAAAAGATTAAAAAAAATTCAAAAAGTTACAAACGGTAACTTTGTAAAAAAAAAATGTGTGAGCATTAAATGCTGTATCAGTGTTAAAAAAATGAAAAATTTGAAAACTTTACCGTTTTCTCACATATATATATATTATTTTATTATTATTATTATTATTATTATTATATATATATATTATTTTCTTTTATCATTATTATAAATATATATATATTATTCTTAATTTATTTTTTTCAAAATTATCTCAATCCTTCCTTTTTAATGATTATGATCGAATGGTTCAAAATTAAATTTGATTTTTTTACCATTTTCTTCCCTCTATTTAAACTAAACTTCTCATTCAAAATTATATAACAATTCTATTATTCTCAATCCTCCATAACTTCAAAATTCTCATTTGCTAATCTCTCCAAGTTCTCAATTTTTCTTTCCATCTTATTTGTGAGAGAAATTTATTGTTGTGAGGATTGAAATTTTTGTGAGCTCAAATTTGTATATTATTTACTTTATTTGAGAATTTGTAAGTGTGTGTTTCAAAATCTTCAACTCATTGTAACGGTGTGATTCTCACCGTAGAGAGGATCGTCTTTGCTCTTGTGAAGAGCAGTATATCGGTTTGACTCCTACCGTGGCAACAGTCAGAATTTCAATTTACAACCAAATAGGTGCTTGAGAAGTGGAGTATGACAGTTGTGCCGAACCACTATAAAATTTCCCGATGTCAAATTTCTCTAACCCTCTCTTTTATTTATTTTTGCAATTAATCTTAGAATTTTATTGTTTGCTTTAAATTTCTCTTGTTTGCCTTAGAATTTATTTTATCTTACTTAGTTAAAATTGCATATCTCAAAAAGTGTATTATTTTTATTTAAATTGGGCCAATTTATTAAAAAGTTTATATTTTGTTAATTAAACCCTATTCACCTCTCTAGGGTTGGCATACCGATCCAACAGTTACTGCTCCATATCTGAAATAGGTGCCAAGTGTGATGTAAATGCAATAGGGGGCTTGGGCAGAGACGCTAATGGAGTTTTGGGGACTGCCGCTGCTACTGACTGATAATCTGCATCGGCGAAGTCCTCCGATGAGCTGTCTGTCAGAGGTAGCTCTAATTTCTTGAGGTTGGCTTTTTGCTTGTAGCGAGGCATCTTGTGTATCGTGAAAAGATGATTGGCAAGGCTTTTAAAGCCGAGAGGCTAGGGTTTTGGCGGAGCGATTGCAAGGATGGAGGAAGACGAAGGGGAAGCTGATTGTGGGGTGGTTGGTTGGGGTGGTGGCATTTAAATAGGGAAACTTAAAGGCTAACCCCTCCCATGATTTTCCTTTCTTTTTACATTTAAATAAATTTGAATTTCCCACTTACCTCCAACCAAAACAAAAAAAATTTACCGCCTCCCACTAAAAAATTTCCTCGTACCGCCTTTCCTCAATTGGTAAGGGAAATTACCGCGTGCTACCCTACTTAGATGCCTGCAAGCTTCCCATCGCCACTGGCATGCACCTACCACAATCATGACTGCTCTCTCTCTTGCTTTGCAATTTAATTTCTTGTCACTCCTCTAACCACCTGTCATTAAAATCAAATCAACTTTTAAGAACTAAGATTTACCCTAACATAAAAACGAATTAAAATTAAACTAAGGAAAATGGGAGCTTTGCAGAATGTGAAAAGTTAAAGGCTAGCATCTCTATTCTTGAATGCTAGCGATTCCACTTTACGTAGGGGCTAGCTGGTGTGCTTGATAATTCTCGAAAAGAGAGTTATTTTAGTGTTTATTTAGGTATTTTTGTACAAGAAATTGTCAAAGTGTGTCGATTTTAGCTCTTAAACATCATGAAAAATCTTTATAAATCGAATATCAAGCCAAAGTCCCAAGTCTTGAATGCTTTAGCTAAAAGGTACGCTAAAATCTCTTATTTCTGGTGTAATTGCACAAGTTTGGAAAATGAAGACAAAGTATGAAAAGACTGCTGAGCCTAGAGCAGAGTGGATGAAGCATGTTCAAGTCAGAGCAGATGAAAGCTGGAGCATGGATTCACTGTGTAGTAACAACCCAGACACGGGATTTACCGTGTCCGTATAATTTTTAGCTGGGTGCCCTAAAAACGAACTCGATATAAAAGGGACATGTTGCCCTAGTCGCCACAGAGATCTAAAGAGAGACAAAATTTGAGAGCTGAAAAGACAAGAGTAGGGAATATCTCCATTTTCGGGGCGATAGCTGACGATAGAAAGAGGAGGCTCACCTACTTAGACGAGTTGTTTGCTTCTTCTTCTCTGCTTCCTTTTGCTGTTTCCCTGAAATGGGTTGTATTCTCTTTTCTTCTATTTTGTTTTCTTCGCCCATGTTGAGCTAAACCCCATCTTGGGGGAGATTTACATGTTGTAACTAACTTGATACTGAACCTCTAGATGCTGCATCTATTTTTAAATAAAGTTGTTTTGTATTTCTTCAATCTTCCGTGACATTGTTGGCCACTTTGTCGTGTTTGCTAGCTTCTGTATTGACCCGGGAGGGCTTATGGGTGCTGATTTGCTTTATTAGTGATTATTGCTTTTCTATAGCTTTAGGGATACTAAGGAATCGGGTCCTCTAATCTTGCCTTGAGCTTGCGTTTATTGCTTGGATATTTAGCAACAGAAGTTGTACTTACTCATGTTTGGGGTGTCTCGGAAGGAAACCGAATTGAGCTGGACATTAATAGATGTTAGTAAGCTAGAGGGTAGGTTGATAACCTGTGAAAGTATGTTGAATCTCCCCCACCTTTTTGATATCTGTTAACCCTTCATTATCGCTTTCTGTGCTAGAGCTTTTTCTTGTTGATAGCATCGAAAATCGTGTCTGTTGCAAGCGTCTGTTGTCTTGTTATTATTTTATTTATTTTAGATTATTTCCATATGCCAACTCTTTAGATTTTTCTCTGTTGGTATCTACATGTATAGTTTAAATATTATCCAAAAATCCCTGTGGATACGACCTCGTTATGTACTACAACCGATGATTTCATGTATACTTTCATGTGTTGTCAACACAGTTGTGTGGACGCAACAGTTCTCCAGCAACCCTTGCAACATATTCTCCCCAGTAGTGCTTTAATCGCTGCCTGTTTACAGTAAAATATCTATCCATTTTTAATTCCTTTACTGTTATTGCTCCATGAGTGGAAACCTTCACTATTTGAAATGGTCCAGACCACTTAGACTTTAACTTCCCAGGGAATAACTTAAGCCTTGAATTATACAGGAGAACTCGCTGCCCCACTTCAAATTTTATGGGTTGTATATGACTGTCGTGCCATTTTTTTTGTTTTCTCCTTATAAGTCTTGGCATTTTCATACGCATCCCTCCAAAATTCTTCCAACTCTTGAAGTTGTAGCTTCTTAATTTCCCCTGTTGCAGCATGATTGAGATTCAGCTTTTTCATTACTCAAAAAGCTTTGTGTTCCTGTTCCAGAGGTAACTGGCATGCTTTTCCAAACACCAGCTTGTATGGAGACGTTCCTAGCGGAGTTTTAAATGTCGTCCTATATGCCCATAGAGCTTCATCTAATTTGAGTGACCAATCCTTTCTGCTGCGTTCACTACTTTTTCTATGATGCTTTTGATTTCTCTGTTTGAAATTTCTGCTTGGCCATTAGATTGAGAATGGTAAGCTATGGTAATTCTGTGCTTGACGTTATATCTTGCTAGCAATCCTGCCATGACTTTATTCACAAAGTGCAACACTTCATCACTTATGATTGCTCTTGGTGTGCCGAATCTGGTGAAGATGTTTTTTAAGAGAAATTTGGTCACCCCCTTAACATCTCTCGTGGGGCACAAAATTGCTTAAACCCACTTAGACACATAGTCCACTGCCACTAAGATAAACAAATGACCGTTAGATGGGGGAAATAGGCCCATAAAGTTCATACCCCATACATCGAACAGCTCAACCTCCAAGATGTAGGTCAACGACATTTATGATTTCTTCGAAATATTCTCAACCCGCTAACATTCGTCGCAGCTTTTGACCAACTCGCGAGCATCCTTGAAAGTTGATGGCAAGAAGTAACCACTCTAAAGCACCTGGCTACTATCCTTTGTCCACTGAAATGTCCCCCATAAGGGGCAGCATGACAGCTCTTCAATATCTGGGATGCTTCCGATTTGGTGACACACTTTCGAATTATATTATCCTGCCCCAATCTATACAGATAGGTATCATCCCAATAGTAAAATCTACATTCTTGGAAGAATCGTTTCAGCTGCAACTTTGTCCATCCCTCTGGGCATATTCCTCCTGCTAAAAAATTTTCATCTGGAAACCAAGGCTCTTCCTCTCTAGCATCTTTATGCGACAAGGTGAGTAACTACTCATCTGGAAAGCTATCTTTGATGACTACAACTTTCTTACCCTCGTCTGCTCCAATAATTTTGGACAGATGGTCAGCTACTAAGTTCTTAAAGCCAATTTTATCTTTTATTTCCACATCAAATTCCTGTAGCAACAAAATCTACCTAATCAACCTCGACTTGGCGTCTTTCTTGGTCAGCAAATATTTCAACGCAGCGTGATCAGTGTGACCTATCACTTTCGCACTATCAGGTATGCCCTAAACTTTTCAAAAGCGAATACCACCGCAAGCAACTCTTTCTCTGTAGTGGTATACTTAATTTTAACCTCTATCAATGTGTTGTTGGCATAATAGATTGGATGTAACACTTTATCCTTTCCACCAACACTGCTTCGACTGCAAAATCACTAGCGTCGCACATTAGTTAGAACAGAAGCTTCGAGTATGGTGATTGAATAATCAGAGTGTGGGTGAGTGCATACTTCAACGCAAAGAATGCCTGCAAACAGTCAGTAGAAAAATCAAACACCCTATCATTTTTTGCAATGAGCATAAAGGTTTTGTGAGTTTAGAAAAATCCTTTATAAACAATCGGTAGAACCCTCCATGGTCGAGGAAGCTTCGGATTCCCTTAACATTAGCTGGTGGCGACAACATCTCAATGACTTCGACCTTGGCTCTATCCACTTCTAATCCCTTTTTTGAAACTCAGTGTCCCAACACTATGCCATCTTGTACCATAAAGTGGCACTTTTCCCAGTTGAGCAGTAGGTTTGATTCCTCACAATGTTGCAACACCCATCGAAGATTTGATAGACATTCAACAAAGCTCGCTCTAAATACCGAAAAGTCATCCATAAAGACTTCAACCACTGACTCAACCAAATCCTAAAAGATAGCCATCATACAGCACTGGAAGGTGACTAGAGCGTTGCACAGACCAAAGGGCATCCTCCTAAAGGCAAAAGTTCCATACGGGCATGTAAATGTTGTTTTGTGTTGGTCTTGAGGCGCAATAGTGATCTGGTCATATCCACTGTATCCATCAAGGAAACAGTAATTCTCCTGCCCAACTAATCTGTCCAACATTTGATTAATGAAGGGTAATGGGAAGTGGTCCTTTCTTGTAGCTTGATTGTGCTTCCTGTAGTCCATACATATTCTCCAACTGGTCACTATCCGAGTGGAAATTAGCTCATTTTTAGCATTCTCAACCACTGTCATCCCCCTTTTCTTTGGAACACATTGCACTGGACTCATCCATTCACTGTATGGGTGTTGCAATGTTATAATCTCTTTCTTTACAACTTCCTTCATCTTAGGGTTGAGCCTCCGCTGTGGTTCTACTGAGTTCTTGCAATTTTCTTCTAAGACAATCTTGTGCATGCAACAACTGGGACTTATCCCCTTAATATCTGCAATTGTCCAGCCTGTGGCTTTCCGGTGTTCCCTCAACACTGCCAGTTACTCGCTCTCCTTTTCCACAGTTAGATTTGTGGCAATAATAATAGGCAACGTGTTGGATGCCCCGAGGTAAGCATACTTTAAATGCTGCGGGAGGGCTTTCAATTCTAATTTGGGCGACTCCTCGATAGATGGTTTCAACTGCTTACGTCTGATGTCCTCTGATGCCAAGTTCTCGTGAACTTTGGACCATGATCTTGCTAAATCTCCTTCGCAGTCCACATGCCATAACAGCTTCATCTAGCACTCGCAAGTGAAGGGATGTGATTCTCAGAGCGGAAGCGGACCATCATTCATGATTTTTGGGAAACAAAATCAAAACGTTCATGAATGAAAATACAGGGGAAAAGCTTGTTTTCCTTACGTTTGAAGAACTATTCTTCGATGATTTCCTGACACTACCAAACGATCTTTCGTACTATCCTCTGGGTACCGGGATCGGGCTGGTGGGAGCAATTTGTATGGAAAAAGAGGGAGTTGAGAGAGAGCATTAGATTGAGAGAGATGCTGGGAATTCTCTGTTTTTTTTTTTTGTTGCAGCACACTACTGCAACAAAATAGAAAAAAGAAAATGACGTGGGGTAACTCCCCACGTCATATTGACTTTCCACTCCCCTGCAATTTTCCAGGGGAGTTTAATATTAATATTAATATTCATAATTAATATATATATATATATATAATGAATATATATATATATATATATATAAACTAATTAATAATTAATTAACATATGTATATATCAAATAATTAACACTTAATTATCTATCACATAAATAGAATCATATTCTATAACATTTCTCTCGTATAACCTATAGTTCTAATGTACATCTCATGTACATTATTTTTAACCTATAGTTTTAATATGAATCTTATTCATATTAATTTTATTTGAATCTCATTCAAATAATTTCTCACGTAATATATAGTTTTAATTTCGAATTAACTATATATTATAATGTATCAATATACATATAATCCGTTAAGTAATTTGAATAGTTCAAATTTTTCCAAAAACTTGATCCTCGTTTTACCCGTTTTGAGCTAGCAAGGGGACCTAATGGACCTACAGATTAGAAGCTCCAACGATACAAGATTAATCGATCAAACTCCTTGACCAAGTTAATCAACATTTGTTAACTACGGGTCACTCCACTAAAGATCCGGAGTTGCACTCTTCTCACTGCAGAATGTTTTCGTGTCCACGGATATATAACCATTAATGACAAGTCAATCCTTCACGAGTGCTCGTAACTCAACTTGGGTCAAATTACCGTTTTACCTTTAAGTTACATCTTACTCCTTAAATACCACTGCTCCTCTAATGAACAACCCGGTTATGGTCTGACCAATAACCGGAAGTCCCTCTCGGGCCAATGAAAAGGTGGGGCCCCTAGTTCAAGTCCCGGAGTCAGCATTTAAGAGAACACTCATCTACTCTCCTAAAGTCGGGGAGGAGTGAATTCCATCTTGTGAAGTTATGTTCCCAGCTCTCCACTCGATCTCGTCCCCAAAATGGTAGGAATGTTGAGTCGGCGACTCGGGCCACTCTCACTCATACAAATCAAAGGACGAGCCCTCACAGGCAGGAGTCCATAACTCACTCAGGATAGAGAATGAGTTGCATGGTCATCCTAAGAAATAGCAATCTATTAGTTAACGGTGTTACATCTAAAGATTGGCTATTTCGCGATCCAATCTTATACAAACTCATTGTATAGGATACCCCCACTCGCATGTCTCCACACGAACGACCTGGATCGAGTCGTCTGTAACATTTACAAAGTGGGTCGTATCCACAGTGTTGCCAGGATAAGGGACCCAGCCTTATCCATATACTATTGACCCTTTAGGTTATTCACGGGACATTATCCACTTGTATATCAGGGGTATATCAATTATATACTCATATATCAGGGGTATATCAATTATATACTCATATATCAGGGGTATATCAAATATATACTCAATATATCAAATATATACCCAGTATATATAATGTCCCGATTACATTAAAATAACCTTGGATGTTTAGTTTATTAGAATTTGGACAATGCAATGCTATGAATTCAACAATAAAATTATTGAATAAAACTTATTGAATGTACATTTGTTTTGACACAAAATACAAACTACGAGTTTAGAGCAACACACCCAATAAACTCCCATTTCAACTAAACTCGAGTGGGGTGTACATTATCATAAAGAAAAGGGAAAATACAATAAACTAGGGCATACACTATACGCATTACATTTCTCCCACTTGCCCTAGACTAACTGTACAATGCTCGTAAACCTAGACTTTCTAGATGGCCCTCAAAAACTTTAGCTGTGAGTGCCTTTGTAAAAGGATCAGCAATGTTGTGCTCTGAAGCAATCTTTGTGACAATCACATCTCCTCGTCGCACTATCTCCCGTATAAGGTGGTTCTTCCTGTCGATGTGTTTGCCTCTATTGTGGCTTCGAGGTTCTTTAGAATTTGCCACGGCACCACTGTTATCAGAATAAAGTGTGATGGGCAAGTTCGTGTTTGGAACGACTTCCAAATCTGTTAAGAACTTTCTAAGCCAAACCGCCTCTTTTGCTGCTTCACAAGCTGCAACATACTCAGCCTCCATGGTGGAGTCTGTAATGCATCATTGTATGATGCTTCGACAAACTACCGCTCCTCCGTTAAGAGTGAATACTGACCCCGACGTGGATTTCCTTGAATCCTTGTCTATTTAGAAGTCAGAGTCAGTGTATCTCGTAAGGATCAAATCCTTAGCACCATACACAAGCTTGTAGTCCCTCGTTCTGCTAAGATACTTGAGGATTCCCTTAACAGCATTCCAGTGATCATATCCTAGGTTGGATTGGTACCTACTGACAATCCCTACTGCATAGCAAATGTCAAGCTTAATGCACAACATACCGTACATTAGGCTGCCCACTACTGAAGCATAGGGTATACGTCTCATATCCTGAACTTCTTGAGGTGTCTCAGGATATTGTTTCTTAGACAGATGAATTTCATGCCTGAAGGGCAATAAGCCTTTCTTGGCATTCTGCATCGAATATCGAACAAGCATCTTGTCTATATAAGTTGCTTGAGACAGGGCTAACGTTTTGTTCTTGCGATCCCTTAGAATTTGGTTGCCAGGAACATACTGAGCTTCTCCCAAATCCTTCATTTGGAACTCAGTCGCTAGCCACTTCTTTATGTTGGTGAGGTATCCTACATCATTCCCAATGAGTAGGATATCATCCACGTACAACATTAAGAAGGCTACAGTGTTGTTGATGACCTTCTTGTGTACACAAGGCTCATCAACGTTTTGGTCAAAACCATAAGATTTGATCGCAGTATCGAACCTTAAGTTCCAAGATCGAGATGTTTGTTTCAGTCCATATATGGACCGTTTAAGCTTGCAAACCTTTTGCTCTTGACCTTGAGCTATGAACCCTTCGGGTTGAGACATATAAATACTTTCTTCAAGATTTCAATTCAGAAAAGCAGTCTTGACGTCCATTTGCCATATCTCATCATCATAATATGTGGCAATAGACAAAAGTATTCTAATGGACTTAAGCATAGCTACAGGGGAGAAGGTTTCCTCATAGTCTACCCCTTCCCTTTGTGTGTAGCCATTTGCCACAAGTCTTGCTTTATAGGTCTGTATCTTTCTTTCAGCGTCTCGTTTTCGCTTATAGATCCATTTGCACCCTATGGGTTTTACCCCGTCAGGTTGATCTTCAAGTTCCCAAACGGAATTGAAGTACATCGACTCCGTTTCCAGATCCATTGCTTTAACCCATTTATCCTTGTCAGTATCTTCCATTGCCTTTTTGTAGGTCAATGGATCCATGACACCGTTATCAGGTATGACAACTTGGGTTTCAGTTAAACCCACGTAGCGGTCAGGTTGTGACACAATCCTCCCACTACGTCGAGGCATCCTCAATACTTGAGGTGGATGTGACTAAGGTGATGTACTGGCTTCATCAATAACTCTTGTTGTAGTGCCAGTTTAATCAACAACTCTTGTTGACGTGTTTGTAGCCTCTTTAGAAATCTCGTTAATCACTACCTTACTTCGTGGTTTATGATCTCGAACGTGGTCTTCTTCTAAGAAAGTGGCATTTGTCGAAACAAACACTCTGTTTTCTTGAGGATCGAAGAAGAGACCACCTCTTGTCTCTTTAGGGTAAGCTACGAATAGGCATATTTTTAACGAGGTTCCAGTTTCTCTAGGTTAGTCATGAGCACGTGTGTCGGGCATCCCCAAATACGGAAGTGATGTCAACTAGCTTGATGACCCCTCCATAGCTCAAAGGGTGTTTCAGAAACACTCTTTGATTGAACCACGTTCAAAATATAAACCGTAGTCTCCACTACATAATCCTAAAACGAGTTAGGCAACTGAGCATAGCTCATCATTGATCGAACCATGTCCAACAGGGTTCTGTTTCTCCTTTCTGATACACCGTTTTGTTGAGGTGTACCAAGGGTTGAGAGTTGGGAGGTGATTCCATGATCTATCATATAGTCCTGGAATTTCAAGTCCATATACTCTCCACCTTGATCTGATCGAAGTGTTTTAATCGTTTTACCTAATTGATTTTCAACTTCAGTCCTGTACTCCTTAAACTTTTCAAGGACTTTAGACTTTTGTTGCATTACTTATAAATAACCATACCTTCAATAATCATCTATAAAAGAGATGAAGTATTCATACTCTCCTCGAGCTTTAACATTCATCGGACCACAAAGGTCTGAATGTATAAGTTCTAATCCCTTTAACATTCGTGGGAGGAGTTAGCTTTGAAATGATGTCTATCTTAGCGTGGTCTACCTTTATTCCTTGCTTGGAAATTTTGTGACCCAAAACAATACCCTCTTGTACCATGAAATGACACTTCTCCCAATTTAGGACTAGGTTTGTTTGTTCACATCTCTCCAATACTCTCTCCAAATTAATTAAACAAGCGTCAAAAGAATTTCCAAAAACAGAAAAGTCATCCATAAAAACTTCTAGAATATTTTCTACCATGTTAGAGAAGATGGTCACCATACACCTCTGAAAAGTCGCGGGTGCATTGCATAATCCAAAGGGCATTCGCCTGAAAGCGAACGTACCATACGGACACGTAAATGTTGTCTTCTCCTGGTCTTCTGGAGCAATAGTAATTTGATTATAACCTGAATATCCATCTAAGAAACAATAGAAATCCTTACCTGCCAGACGGTCGAACATCTGGTCAATAAACGGTAGAGGAAAATGGTCTTTCTTCGTTACCTTGTTGAGTTTGCGATAGTCAATGAAAACTCTCCACCCACTCATAGTTCGGGTTGAGATGAGCTCATTCTCCTCGTTGGCCACCATGGTTATACCCCCTTTCTTTGGTACACACTTTACTGGGCTTACCCAGCTGCTGTCGGATATTGGGTATATAATACCGGCGTCAAGCCATATAAGAATTTCTTTCCTTACAACCTCTTTCATCTTCGGGTTCAACCGCCTTTGACTCTCAATAGAGTTCTTAGCATCTTCTTCCAATAAGATTTTGTGCATGCAAATGGCCGGGCTTATCCCTCTGATATCTGCTATCGTCCATCCAATGGCCTTTTTGTGCTTCTCCAAAATCTGCAATAAAGAATATTCATTAGTAGGTGATAAACTGGAAGCTATAATAACTGGTAAAGTGTCGTTATCCCCTATATACGCATATTTCAAATGCGACGGCAATGGCTTCTGCTCCAAAGTGGATGGTTCTACTATGGACGGAAGTAACGACTTGCATTCTTCTTTTTGTATTTTTTCAACAGGATTAGTCACATCTTTCGGTCCTTCTGCTATCTTATCAAGCTCTTCTTCAATCTATGTAACTAACAAGTCATAAAACTCATCAAACATAACAGGATTCAAGCTAGTTATAGCAGAGCACTCTTCAAAGTCTCCTGGTAATTTCATGGCGTCTAGAACGTTAAATTTAACTTCTTCATTATTTACCCTCATTGTAATTTCTCCCTTCCTCACATTAAAAATTGTATCCCCAGTGGCTAGAAATGGTCTTCCCAAAATAATGGGAACGTCTAAGTCCGCCTCGCAATCTAGAATGATAACGTCTGCAGGGAAAATGAATTTGTCCACCTGGACTAAAACATCTTCTATCTTTCCCTCAAGTCTTATGATAGATCTATCTGCTAGTTGGAGAGTAACCGTAGTAGGTTTAGCTTCTCCTATGCCTAAAGATTTGAAAACTGATAATGGCATAAGATTAATGCTAGCGCCTAGATCACATAATGCCCTACCTAAGTTTTTCCCTCCTATGGAACATGGAATGGTAAAACTGCCAGGATCGTTACATTTCATGGGTAGCGGGCTGCCTACAGCTTCACTACTACATTTTGTCATGGCTACCAGTTCATGCTCTCCTATCTTTTTCTTCCTAGAAACTATATCTTTCAAAAACTTAGCATAATTTGGCATTTGTTCTAGAGCATCTACTAATGGTATATTTATATGCAATTGTTTTAAAATATCTAAAAATTTTCTAAACTGGGAATCATTATTTTTCTTAACTAAACTTTGTGGAAACGGGGGAGTACGGGTAAAAGAAGGTTGTACCTGTGGAGGAACACTCGGGGTGTCTTCATTACCTTTTCTAATATTATCTTTTTCTGGTGTTGTTGGATTCTCTAGTATCTTTACAGTTGGTTCAGTGGACAGAATCTGTACATCTGTTGTTGGCATTGTTGGTCCATCATATGCCAGTCCACTCCTAAGGGTGACAGCTTTGCACTGTTCTTTCCCTTCTCGTTTTGGTAATTCAGTATGGCCTGGAAAAGAACCTTGTGGTCTATTCTTTAATTCATTGGCGAGGTGACCCAATTGGGTCTCGAAATTCCTCATTGATGCCGTTTGGGATTGTATCACTACGTTGGTTCAGGCCATGTACTCCTTCATCATATACTCAAGATTTGAGTTGTTAATTTGAACTGGTGGAGTCTGTGTTCTCTGATTGTACCGCTGTTGCGGTGGCGAGATGTATTGCTGTGTAGGTGGAACATAGGGCTGTTTGTTCTGCTGGCTCTGTCCTTGATTAAAACCGTTCGAACCTCCTTGACCTCCCCATGAGAAATTAGGGTGGTGCCTCTAACTTGGGTTGTAGGTGTTCGAATATAGGTTAAAGTTCCTATTGTTCCCATGTCCTACATAAAAAACGGAAGCAGGGTTATGTGGACAATTATCATAAATATGGTTTTCACTGCAAAATGAACAAATGAGATCGTTAACTTGGCAAACAGGGGCAGGAGTGCAATAATCCGACTGCACAGGTTGTATCGGCGTGGCTAATGGATTTTTTATTCCCAATGCCATCTCTTTCAGCCTCTGGTTCATTGTAACCATCTCTTTTTGCATCGAGGTCGCAATGTCCAGAGCCAAAACTCCAGCCGGATCTTGCTTCTTTGGTGTTGCCCTAGATCTTTGCGAACACCATAGTTCGTTGTGTGAAGCTAAGTCATTTATGATGTCGACTATCTCGTTGAATGTCTTCATTGTAAAGGCTCCATTGGCAGCATTGTTTAGCATCATCTTAGTAGGATGATCTAAACCTCTAAAGAAATGTTCTATCTGGATGCATGCCGGCAAGCCATGGTTCGGACATTTCCTGATTAGTTCTTTAAATCTTTCCCACGCCTGGTGAACAGGTTCACGATCATACTGTCTAAAGGAGATGATCTCCCCTCTGATATCAGCGTGGCGAGTAGGTGGGAAGAATTTTGTTAAGAACTTCTCAAATAACGACCCCAATGTGGTGATGGATCCCGGTGGAAATGCATTGAGCCATGCTCTAGCTTGGTCCTTCAAAGAAAATCGAAAAAGTGTTAGTCTAAGAGCATCGTCTGTTATACCAGGTAATCGAAATGCATTTGCAATTTGAATGAATGATTTCAAATGATCATGTGGATCCTCATGTTCCTGCCCTCCAAAATGTCCAATTGTCTGCAACATTTGGAACATCATTGGTTTAAGCTCAAAGTTTGCATGGGCTGGAATAGGGTTGACTATCACTGAATCAAAGTTCTGAAAAGCCGTGGCGGCATATTCTCGCATTGCCACGTCTCTATTGTCCGCCATCTGGATATGGTTGAATTCATCATTTCTTGCATGATCCCTCATATTACCGTTAACAGCAGGTGGATCAACCGGATCACGAGGTGGAATATCTGCCATTGATGTGCTCGTACTCTCTACCTCACTTTCAGGACTGATTTCACCTTCTCTCTCTTTTTGCTTTTCTAGTTGTTTTCGAAGTCTTTGCTCCTTTCGAGTTTTTTGAAGGGTCCGCTCAATCTCAAGGTCAAGGGGTAGAAGAAAAGATCTTGTGCTCATGCACTTTAACTTACCCTTGTGAGATAAACGACCAGAAATATAGAACAAAAACGGTGGATGGAAATTACACCCAACAACAATTCACAAAAATAAAAACTAAAAGAATTTGAAAATAATTTTAAAACTAAAGTCCCCGGCAACGGCGCCAAAAACTTGACTGGTGGTTTTATGCTGAACGCATGCACTAAGCGTGGTAACAATTCTATAAATGCAAGCGCACACCTGTCAGAGTAATATAAAATGGATGGAGTATCCAAGTATCGATCCTCAAGGACTTCTAAATAATTTCCAAACTCTAAAGTTTTAATGAATAGTGAACATTGAAATGAGTGATTCTTGTAAAATGGGAAGTGGTCACAAATAATGGTTTTGGATTTAAGATTTGGTCTTATAATGGTAAAACCTAGCCCGAATTACTTCAAGTTAGCCAACAAAGAATCAAGGTGTAACGCCCCACGTTCTCTGACTCGTTTATTTTAAGAGATAAATAGTGTCTTTGGATTTTCCCTAAGCTGATAACTTTAATTCTTGGATCTTATAATTTTGGAATTATAATTTTTGGTTAAATTAGAATTAAGTTTCATTTCATTGGATTACGATAATTTAAGTTCTCGATCAGTGTAGGAGATTTTTAGTTAAATCTTAAATTCATGGTTTCTTTTTGGACTCTTAATTTCTACTTATTGGATTATTATTCTTGGCTATTAGAGTTTAAGTTCGCTATTTTATTTTGGGTGGTTGTGGGTGGTATTTGATTTCTAAAGTGAAATTTTGGGCTTGTTGTTTTGGGCCTCCTTTAAGTTTTAGGGTTTGGGCTATAAGTTTTAAAACAACGTAAAAGAAAAAAAAAGGGTAAAACCCTTAATCCAAATATTTCACCTTTCTTCTTCATCTTCTTATTCTTCCCCACCGCTGCCGCCGCCCCAACAGCCTTCATCGCCGGCGACCACACCTCACAGCAGCGTCCTTCGATGGCGGCGCCTCCTCGAACCTGCAGCAGCCCAACCCTCGGCGACCTATTCGGTGGCAGTTCGCGAGCACGGCAGCGTTCTTCGGCAGCGGCGCGACTTCAGAACCCCTCGGCAGTCGTCGACGGCAGCAGCGACGGCGTCCTCCGACGATGGCAGCAAGCAACACGAGCTTTGGTCGGTGTCCTCCTGCAGCAGTTCGCCGGCGGAAACTAGCGACCAAAGACGGCACGCTCCAAATCGCCACATCTCGCCTTCCTCGAGTAGTAGCAGCCCGATTCCGGTGAGTCCAACCATGAATGACGATCTTTGAGCGTCGTGGACGACCGAGACTCCCAGTTCGGCTGCTGCAGCTGATTACGCTTGTTTACATGCGTAAAAAGAAGGTTTTAGATGCTGTTTTTACAATGTTTCAGCTTTGTTTCGGATTTTTCTCGATCGTTTGAGTTCCAATTCATGCAAAATTCATATACTATGGTTTGTGGATGGCTTATATTGTATTTATGACATTTTAGGACCATTTGGGAGTGCAAATTAATCAAAAGAAGCAAAAAGACGAAAAAGTATCATGGGAGGCGCCAGGCGCCTGGGAAGCCTGCAGAAAAACTGTTTTTCTTCCAACTTTGCCCTTAATGAAACGCGTCTTCCAATGCGTTTTGGTGGTTCCAACCGATGCATACGTGTAGAAGAAGTGTTCCACTATCAGTTTGAGCACGATTTGGTCAGTCAAAAGAGTTGGAAATGGGTGATTCACCATCGTTTTAGGACCTACCTAACCAATTCTGCACAGCTATAAATTCCAGCAACTTCTCCACCAAATTCATCAAGCCTTGCTTCCTTCTCTTGATCATTTTTAGTGTTTCTTTGTTGCTTTCTAAGTACTTTTGAGTTGCTTTCATTAGTTACTTTTGGATTTTAAATCCCGAGCACTTTACATTCCTTTATTGAGCTTGTTTTGTTTCCATTTGTACTTAGTCATTTTCTACTTATTCAAATATATAAAAATCTAGCACTTTGCTTATTCTCTCTTTGCCTTTACTTTATTTTTAGTTAAGAGAGTTGTGTTTTTGGAGGAAAGAGCACGTGACACTCTCCCTTGCTTGAAAGAGAAGGGCGAAGCTCTCAATCCCGATAAAAACTCTCCGTTAGTTAACTTTTGTTTTTCACACATGCATTCCACATTCAACCATTTTACTTGCTGTATTTTCTTCAATATGTCTTTCTAAATTCCCGTCTCTAGCCCGGTTATGGATAGTTAGCCTTTTATGTCTAAAAAGGGTTGCTAAGAAGTAGTGTTTTTACTTTCCATTCATTGCTCAACATGTTTTCCCAAAAAGTTAGGATTTAGAGAAGGCCACTGTAAGTCTTAACAAGTCAATACTGAAAAGGTTGCTTATTTGCATTGTTGAGTGGTTAAACCGAGGAGAGGAGCGCCTTAGACATAAGGGTTCCGCTTAAGTAGCCTAGACATAGGACCTTAACCCGAGGTTGCGACTATTTCCATCCTAAAACTAAGATATATCTCATAATAGACATATTGGGGAATGTCTTAGGACTTTGAACTTGCTTAGACATAAGTAAAGTGAGAAGCGTAGTCGTTAGTTTCTAAAGTAAAATGCATATTATCCTTAGCATGTCCTTGATTCTTTGTTGGCTAACTTGAAGTAAATCAGGCTAGGTTTTATTATTATAAGTCCAAATCCCAAATCCAAAACCATTATTTGTGACCACTTCCCATTTTACAAGAATCATTCATTTCAACATTCACTATTCTTTAAAACTTCAGAGTTTGGAAATTGTTTAGAAGTCCTTGAGGATCGATACTTGGATACTCCATCCATTTTATATTACTCTGACAGGTGTGCGCTTGCATCTATATAATTATTACCACGCTTAGTGCGTGCGTTCAGCATAAACATCCCAGTCAAGTTTTTGGCGCCGTTGCCGGGGACTTTAGTTTTAAAATTATTTTCAAATTCTTTTAGTTTTTATTTTTGTGAATTGTTGTTGGGTGTAATTTCCATCCACCGTTTTTGTTCTATATTTTTGGTCATTTATCTCACAAGGGTAAGTTAAAGTGCATGAGCACAAGATCTTTTCTTCTACCCCTTGACCCTGAGATTGAGCGGACCCTTCGAAAAACTCGAAAGGAGCAAAGACTTCGAAAACAACTAGAAAAGCAAAAAGAGAGAGAAGGTGAAATCAGTCCTGAAAGTGAGGTAGAGAGTACGAGCACATCAATGGCAGATATTCCACCTCGTGATCCGGTTGATCCACCTGCTGTTAACGGTAATATGAGGGATCATGCAAGAAATGATGAATTCAACCATATCCAGATGGCGGACAACAGAGACGTGGCAATGCGAGAATATGCCGCCACGGCTTTTCAGAACTTTGATTCAGGGATAGTCAACCCTATTCCAGCCCACGCAAACTCTGAGCTTAAACCAATGATGTTCCAAATGTTGCAGACAATTGGACATTTTGGAGGGCAGGAACATGAGGATCCACATGATCATCTGAAATCATTCATTCAAATTGCAAATGCATTTCGATTACCTGGTATAACAGACGATGCTCTGAGACTAACACTTTTTCCATTTTCTTTGAAGGACCAAGCTAGAGCATGGCTCAATGCATTTCCACCGGGATCTATCACCACATGGGGGTCGTTAGTGGAGAAGTTCTTAACAAAATTCTTCCCACCTACTCGCCACGCTGATATCAGAGAGGAGATCATCTCATTTAGACAGTATGATCGTGAACCTGTTCACGAGGCGTGGGAGAGATTTAAAGAACTAATCAGGAAATGTCCGAACCATGGCTTGCCGGCATGCATCCAGATAGAACATTTCTTTAGAGGCTTAGATCATCCTACTAAGATGATGCTAAACAATGCTGCCAACGGAGCCTTTACAAAGAAGACATTCAACGAGATAGTTGACATCCTAAATGACTTAGCTTCACACAACGAACTATGGTGTTCGCAAAGATCTAGGGCATCACCAAAGAAGCAAGATCCAGCTGGAGTTTTGGCTCTGGACATTGCGACCTCGATGCAAAAAGAGATGGTTACAATGAACCAGAGGCTAAAAGAGATGGCATTGGGAATAACAAATCCATTAGCCACGCCGATACAACCTGTGCAGTCGGATTATTGCACTTCTGCCCCTGTTTGCCAAGTCAACGATCTCATTTGTTCATTTTGCAGTGAAAACCATATTTATGATAATTGTCCACATAACCCTGCTTCTGTTTTTTATGTAGGACATGGGAACAATAGGAACTTTAACCCATATTCGAACACCTACAACCCAGGTTGGAGGCACCACCCTAATTTCTCGTGGGGAGGACAAGGAGGTTCGAGCGGTTTTAATCAAGGGCAGAGCCAACAGAACAAGCAGCCCTATGTTCCACCTACACAGCAATACATCCCACCACCGCAACAGCAGTACAATCAGAGAACACAGACTCCACCAGTTCAAAATAACAACTCAAATCTTGAGAATATGATGAAGGAGTACATGGCCCGAACCGACGCAGTGATACAATCCCAAGCGGCATCAATGAGGAATTTCGAGACCCAATTGGGACAACTCGCCAATGAATTGAAGAATAGACCACAAGGTTCTTTTCCAGGCCATACTGAATTACCAAAACGAGAAGGGAAAGAACAGTGCAAAGCTGTCACCCTCAGGAGTGGACTGGCATATGATGGACCAACAATGCCAACAACAGATGTACAGATTCCGTCCACTGAACCAATTGTAAAGATACCAGAAAATCCAACAACACCAGAAAAAGAAAATATTAGAAAAGGTAATGAGGACACCCCGAGTGTTCCTCCACAGGTATAACCTTCTTTTACCCCTACTCCCCCGTTTCCACAAAGATTAGTTAAGAAAAATAATGATTCCCAGTTTAGAAAATTTTTAGATATTTTAAAACAACTGCATATAAATATACCATTAGTAGATGCTCTAGAACAGATGCCAAATTATGCTAAGTTTTTGAAAGATATAGTTTCTAGGAAGAAAAAAATAGGAGAGCATGAACTGGTAGCCATGACAAAATGTAGTAGTGAAGCTGTAGGCAGCCCGCTACCCATGAAATGTAATGATCCTGGCAGTTTTACCATTCCATGTTCCATAGGAGGAAAAAACTTAGGTAGGGCATTATGTGATCTAGGCGCTAGCATTAATCTTATGCCATTATCAGTTTTCAAATCTTTAGGCATAGGAGAAGCTAGACCTACTACGGTTACCCTCCAACTAGCATATAGATCTATCATAAGACCTGAGGGAAAGATAGAAGATGTTTTAGTCCAGGTGGACAAATTCATTTTCCCTGCGGACTTTATCATTCTAGATTGCGAGGCAGACTTAGACGTTCCCATTATTTTGGGAAGACCATTTCTAGCCACTGGGGATACAGTTTTTAATGTGAGGAAGGGAGAAATTACAATGAGGGTAAATAATGAAGAAGTTAAATTTAACGTTCTAGATGCCATGAAATTACCAGGAGACTTTGAAGAGTGCTCTGCTATAAATAGCTTGAATCCTATTATGTTTGATGAGTTTTATGACTTATTAGTTACAGAGATTGAAGAAAAGCTTGATAAGATAGCAGAAGGACCAGAAGATATGGCTAATCCTATTGAAAAAATACAAAAAGAAGAATGCAAGTCGTTACTTCCGTCCATAGTGGAACCACCCACGTTGGAGCAGAAGCCATTGCCGTCGCATTTGAAATATGCGTATCTAGGGGATAACGACACTTTACCAGTTATTATAGCTTCCAATTTATCACCTACTAATGAATATTCTTTATTGCAGATTTTGGAGAAGCACAAAAAGGCCATTGGATGGACGATAGCAGATATCCGAGGGATAAGCCCAGCCTTTTGCATGCACAAAATTCTATTGGAAGAAGATGCTAAGAACTCTATTGAGAGTCAAAGGCGGTTGAACCCGAAGATGAAAGAGGTTGTAAGGAAAGAAATTCTCAAATGGCTTGACGCCGGTGTTATATACCCAATATCCGACAGCAGCTGGGTAAGCCCAGTACAGTGTGTACCAAAGAAAGGGGGTATAACCGTGGTGGCCAACGAGGAGAATGAGCTCATCTCAACCCGAACTGTGAGCGGGTGGAGAGTTTGCATTGATTATCGCAAACTCAACAAGGTAACAAAGAAAGACCATTTTCCTCTCCCGTTTATTGACCAGATGCTCGACCGTCTGGCAGGTAAGGATTTCTATTGTTTTTTAGATGGATATTCGGGTTATAATCGAATTACTATTGCTCCAGAAGACCAGGAGAAGACAACATTTACGTGTCCGTATGGTACGTTCGCTTTTAGGCGAATGCCCTTTGGACTATGCAATGCACCCGCGACTTTTCAGAGGTGTATGATGGCCATCTTCTCTGACATGGTAGAAAATATTCTAGAAGTTTTTATGGATGACTTTTCTGTTTTTGGAAATTCTTTTGACGCTTGTTTAGTTAATTTGGAGAGAGTATTGGAGAGATGTGAACAAACAAACCTAGTCCTAAATTGGGAAAAGTGTCATTTCATGGTACAAGAGGGTATTGTTTTGGGTCACAAAATTTCCAAGCAAGGAATAGAGGTAGACCACGCTAAGATAGACATCATTTCAAAGCTACCTCCTCCTACAAATGTCAAAGGGATTAGAAGTTTTTTAGGGCATGGGGGATTTTACCGCCGCTTTATAAAAGACTTTGCCAAAATTTCTAAACCCTTGTGTCAATTGTTAGAACATGATAGACCATTTGTTTTTGATGATGACTGTTTAAAATCATTTGAAATGTTGAAAGTTGCTCTAAGTTCAGCTCCTATAATTATCGAACCTAATTGGGATTTACCTTTTGAGCTCATGTGTGATGCCAGTGATTATGCAATAGGAGCTATGTTAGGACAACGTAAAAACAAGATCTTGCATCCTGTGTATTATGCTAGTAAGACTCTGACCGGTGCACAACTCAATTACACTACTACTGAAAAGGAACTGTTAGCAGTTGTGTTCGCCTTTGATAAGTTTAGGTCTTACTTGATAGGCACAAAAGTCATTGTTTTTACTGACCATTCTGCTTTAAAATATTTATTTGCTAAAAAAGATGCTAAACCACGTTTGATACGGTGGATTTTGTTACTTCAAGAGTTTGATATTGAAGTTAGGGACAGGAAGGGTACTGAAAACCAAGTTGCTGATCACCTGTCTAGATTGGAATCCCCGCTCTGTGATGATGGAACTGTTATACGTGAACGGTTTATTGACGAGCAACTCTTGCGAGTTGATTCAGTTCCGTGGTATGCCGATATAGCAAATTATTTGGTAAGTCGAATAGTTCCTTATGAGTTCAACAAGCAACAGGTAAAGAAATTTCTAAATGAAGTTCGATGTTATCGTTGGGATGAGCCTTTTTTATATAAGCTAGGACCTGACAATATCTTACGCAGGTGTGTCGCAGAAGAAGAGCACGAGGCGATATTAGACGCTTGTCATATGTCTCCATATGGAGGACATTTTGCAGGACACAAAACCGCAGCCAAAGTTTTGCAAAGTGGGTTCTTTTGGCCCACTCTGTTCAAAGATGCACATAAGTTTGCCCAGGTTTGTGACAAATGCCAACGGACAGGTAATATATCTAAACGCCACGAAATGCCTCAAACCCCGATCCTGGAGATTGAAATATTTGATGTGTGGGGTATAGATTTTATGGGTCCATTTCCATCTTCTAATGGTAAGCTTTATATATTGTTAGCAGTAGATTATGTTTCGAAATGGATAGAAGCCATTGCAACTGCTACCAATGATTCCAAAGTTGTCATTCGTTTTCTGCAAAAGCACATTTTTACGCGTTATGGAACCCCGCGTTGTCTGATAAGCGATGGGGGGGCTCATTTTGTGAATAGGTCTATGCAAAAGTTGCTGACTAAATACAATGTGCGTCATAGGGTTGCAACAGCATATCATCCTCAGTCGAATGGGTTAGCCGAAATATCTAATAGGGAGATAAAAAACATTTTAGAAAAAACTGTAAATCTTAACCGTAGGGATTGGTCTTTTAAGCTTGATGATTCACTTTGGGCATATAGGACAGCATTTAAGACTCCCCTCGGCATGTCCTCCTATAGGCTAGTTTTTGGAAAAGCATGTCATTTGCCTCTTGAGCTAGAATATAAAGCATTTTGGGCTACTAAGAAATTAAATTTTGATTTGTTGGCTGCAGGTGAAGCGAGGAAGTTACAATTGTTGGAATTAGAAGAACACAGGCACTTTTCTTATGAGAATGCTAAGTTGTTTAAGGAAAAAACTAAACAGTGGCATGATAGGCGTCTTCGGCCGAACAATCTTCAAGAAGGTGATCTGGTTCTGTTATTCAACTCTAGGTTGAAACTTTTCCCTGGAAAACTTAAGTCTAGATGGTCTGGTCCCTTTCAAATTTTTAAAGTCTACCCATATGGGGCAGTGGATCTAGTTGACTCTAAAGGAAATGTTTTTAAAGTAAATGGGCAGAGACTTAAGCCGTATTTTGGAGAACCAGTGGATAGAGGAAAAACCTCTATTCAACTTTCAGGTCAATAAATGTTTGCGAAAAATGTTTTTCCTTCTTATCCGTTTGGAAAGAACAAAAGTAAAGGAAGGAAATTTTTGTATCTTACATTCTTTTTGTCTAATTATAAAAAGTTTTGCTTATTAAGAATGTTTTTGGAAAACGTTGAAAAACAAAAAGAAAGAATGAAAAAAAAAAAAAAAAAAACATTGAAAAAATTTTACGCAGGCGCCAGGCGCCTGCCCTTTGCGAAAATAAATCACGCAGGCGCCTGGCGCCTGCCCTGTTTTCCAGCAGTTCGAATTTCGTTTTCCTTCACGGTTTGGGTTTTAATTTTCGATAGCATGGGCTTTATTTTGGGTCAAACATTAATCCTCTATGATTTAGCTTTAAGAACTTCTCTTCAAACTCAAATTTTGTTTCCCTAATCCTATTTTGTATTCAAATTTGTTTTCTTTTCCTTTTAGGTTTAGGAAACTTAGTTGAACTTAAATGTCAATCCCTTTCCATTTAGGATTTAGTTTGGGGAAAGCTTTAAATAGACCCATTGCCTAAGCTTTACAACTCCACCAAAACCCACACAACTCTCTTCTTCCCCTTGTTTTTTCGGCAAAAACCCACTCCCTTCATCACCCTTGTTTTCGATTTTCAGCCACCACCAAAGAGAAGAAGAAATTTGGTAATGAGGACCTTTCATTCTTGGTGCAAAGGATAATGACTTGTAACCATTCATGTACTTGTATGTTCAAACAACACTAATGATTCCTTTATTTTCAATAGTAGTTTTCTTTCCTTTTTTTTTCCTTACTAGTATATCATATGATGAGTTCGTTTTTTTTTTTTTAATTCATAGAAGAAGTGACAATTTAATTATTTTAAGAAACTTGTTTATTTAAAAAAAATAATAAAAAAACGGACAAGAAGAATAACACTTCTATTTACTAAAGGAAAAATTAATGTTGTGGCATCACTATTGGAAGCTTCGAGCTACAAAACGTTTTAGATTGATTTACTTATATTTGAACATATAATAATATTGTATCAATATTTTATGAGCCAATATGAAGGCATATTAAAAGTTTTGATAGCCAATAAGTTTGATGTTGATTATGAGTCTTTAGTGTTAAGATATTTCTGTAGGGATGGATTTGGAATTTATATCCCTAATAGTCAACTTAAATCTCGCCAATGTTTAACTTTGTAACAACCCGTATTTTCTAATACGGTCATTCTAACAAAATGCGGAAACGTAACTTTCAAGAAACCTTAAGAACTAAAATTATTCAGCGGAAGCAATTTCTTTACATAATTTTTCTAAACTAACTTAACTAAATATGAAGATGACTTTCAAACTCATGTCAGTATGGTAAACTTCACCTTCTACGAGAACGATCATTCAATCCTTCATGTGAAAAACATTCAGGAAAACAAAGATGAGTACAAAAATACTCAATAAGCAATTTCCATATCGAATTTCAAAATTTATTTTCCTTTTAAAACTGTCCTAAACAAAAATACGAACACATCAAAACTTTTAAAGTCCTTCAAAATATTTAATACAATTTTGAAAACTTTCAAAACCAACTAGATTTTCATAAACAAAAGTCTTCAAATAAGATAAAATTTCCGGTCAATCAAAACAAACTTTCATTCTTTCAAAACAAACTTGCATTAATTAAAAACCAACTTTTAATGATTCAAAACAATCTTCCATTCATTCGAAACAACCTTTCATTCGATCAAACTTCAAATCATTCAAAACAAACTTTCTTTCAATCAAAACTTTCAAAATTTCTTCTAAAACATTGGGTACAACTTTAAAACTTTCGAATAACTAAATCATTCAAACATTCAAAACAATTTTACATTCGTTCATACTTTCAAAATGAGAGCGGAAGATTGCATTATTTGGGTAGCCTATAGAACATATATGGTTACCTGTCAGTAACACCAATCAATCAGAAGCTTCTATCACAGTTGTCGAATTAATATCGACCAGAACAGAGTTGTCGAAATAATATCAACCAGAACAGAGTTGTCGAAATAATATCGACCAGAACAAACAGAAAGGTTACTTAAGTGTGAGGCCATGTGAGTGAATAACACACACATGAATCTTCATTCCCAATGATTGCCAAAACCACAAAAGTGTCTTCCCACAAATTAGCCATGACAGAAATCCATCAATTCCAAATTAGGCTACTACCCCAAATAAGCAAAACGTTCCTCAAAACAAAATCATGGCATATCCGGATAGCCCTATCAAATCAATCAAAATATCTTTCAAATAAAATGCAAAATAAATACTTACTTTCAATATTAAATTAACTCAAAACATTGAAATAATTTAAAACAATCTTTATCAATCCTCCAAAATATGATTTCAAATATTTCACAAATAAACAAAATATCAATTTCAAAGCTTTAAATAAATCTAAACAAAACTTTATCAAATAATATAAGAACACTTCAAATACTTTGCAAATAAACATAATATCAATTGTCAAATTAGTTTTAAAATCCATAATAAAACTTCAATTTCATATGCAAGATATCAATTTCAAATCTTCATATCAAAGCCAAAATAAATTTTAGTTTTCGAAGGGATATGGTAAATTCACTTACAATACTTTTCGAAGGGATATGGTAAATCACTTACAACACTTTTCGAATGGATACGATAAATCACTTACCTCGTTCAGAAATCATACGAATCTAATTAACTTATCACTTCATAGTTGTCAACTTAGAAACATAGAAACAACGAATATCCAAAATTAATCCTTAAATCCTATCCAAGGATTTAAAATTCAACAAATTACTAACCGAATCTTATCTACCCAATTTTCCCATTCAAAACACTTTTTTATGCAAAATAATTAGGAAACTATGGATTTGAGGCTACAAAACCAGATCTGAAAACTAGGTTAAAAACCCTCTAAACTCAACAATAACAACATTTAAAAATACAAGAATCGGTATAAATTAATACGGACTGAATTTACAAAATGTTTCTCAACAAAACAAGTTTAAAAGCCTTATAATCAATTGAAAATTTGGGGATTTTAAATCTGGAAAATTTAATGTTTTATAAAATAAAACTTCCAAGAATTTTCCATAAAACAATTAACAATTTACTGATTTTTATAGAAAAATCAGATCTGAAAACTGTATAGAAAACCTTTAAAACTTGGTAAAAACATATAATTTTTCATGTAAAAATCATAACAAACTATAATTTATAGGATACAAATAGGTAAACTTTTTATGCAAAAAGAGTCTCAAACCCAAAAACAGGCTCATAAACAAAAAGATTCAAACCAAAAATTCTGGAAAATTTTTAAGGTCAAAAGTGCTTAAAATCTTTTATTCTTTTTTCCTTTTCTTTTTCTCTTGGACAGAAATCTAGGTCTAACAGTTTAAGAAAGTAAAGCCTAGGGTTTAAGGGCTTTTATAACAAACCCTAATGAATACTTATTTAAATTAAATAATAAAAAGACAAAGATTTAATAAAACTTTTCCTTTTATTTTTTAAATTCTAAGAACAAATTCTCTTTTAAAAATAATTTCTATAGCAAAAAGGTTTATCTTTGAGAAAATAAAAGAAAACAACTAAAAAAATAATAATTTAAATATATATATTTTTTAGGTGGTTACAAACTTAATAATTAGTGAATTGAAATTCCCATCCATAGAAGGCGTGTCATGGAATAAGCATTGAAAAATATTGAAATATATGTTGGGAAATTAAAAGTCATGTATAATTTCCCCTTCCACATACAATATCCAAACACGACCACAATATGCAAATAGGAAAAAAAAACTATAAAGCACATGATAAATGACACAGCAGATTATATTGGTTCACGACTAAGAGCTAGGTCCAGTCTTCCACTATGATGTGGGTGACTCACTAATAATTGTTAGGATTGGAATACAAAGCTCTCCCTAGAAATATCCCCTAAATGACCCAACAAAAGCCCCCTAGCTTATAAGTATTTTAATACAACTTGATAAGAAAACAATAGCCAATTGGATCAAAGAACCCTTATGGTTATGCAAACCCCTAGATCACAAGTGCTAAAACCCCCAAATCAAGATGATGTCAACCCAAGGAAGAAGTTAGAACGGATTTACCTTGATGATCAATATCAAGAGTAGAGAAAACTTGTTTCTAAACTCAAGATTCGAACCACTCCACAAGATAGCTTGATCAAGGCTACTTGAATGATTCTAGCATGCAATTCTAAAACACAAGAAATGCAAAGGAAAAGCTCATGGCTCAATAAGCTTAAATTTCATTATCTCAAAACTCAAATCTCAAATCTGTTTTTTTTCCAAGGGAACAAGCTAGGCTATTTATAGCCTCCAAAACAACCCTTCAAGTAACCTAAAAGAATTGTAAAGGTTGTAACTCCCTACTACATCAATACCATAACCACCACTAACACAAATAAAACTTAAAACACATAAATGAAATGTTTAAAACTGAAAATACAATTAAACATGCTTTAAATCTGAGAATGAAACTCCTCCACCATAAAACCAAGAGTTTGTAACCCTTCAAGAGTGAATGAATTGGAGTTTGAACTACTTTCAAGTACTTTGAAGTCTTGTTCATTTAATGCATCTTGAGTTCAACTTAGACTTCCATTAATGCAACTTGAGTTTGTAGTAAATGAAGTTGGACTTGTTCTTGACTTAATTCAATGCAACTTGAGGTTGCCATAAATGACACTAGAGTGCATTTAATGCAACTCCAATTTGTAACTTGGACATAGGATTCTCCAACAACTTCCTTTAATTCTTGAAGACTAAGACACTTTGGTTCATATCACAACTAATACTTAGTAACAGACATAGAAACTCACAAGAATCAAGATATAATTACCCTGATAATTTACGATGTTAAATAATAGTGATTGCCAAGCATCAAAGTTTTTAATTAATTGCAAATAGCAAATTAATTAAATTTATTTGTATGAAATTTAAATAGTTCAATATATAACTTGTTGTCTCTTCATTTTCCATAATATAATTTAAATATTTTTTATAATAATTTTAATTACAATATGAAGTTAAATTAGTATAAATTAAAATGTTTAATATATAACAAAATGTTAGCTTGAATATTTTTTTTATAATTTTTAATGAACAAAAATATATTAATTATTAATTATCAATAGTAATAAATGTATATGATCTAAACAAGGTTAGAATGCCAAACGTTAAAACAAAAGATTTTCTACACCACAAAATTAAATTTTTTTCTTTAATTATAATTCATATTAGAATTTCAAAAGTTTTGTAATGTTTTATCTCCTGCTAGTATAAAAACTTACTTTGTTTCACTAATTTTTTCCAACACTTAGTTCTCTCAAAACATTGGTCTCAAATATTAGTCAATCTCAAAATTGTATATTCATCAAGTTGTAGACAATACATGTGTGGAATCTATATCTTGAATCCAAGGCTTGCAACATTATCGTTCCATAATTTATGAAGTTAAATAATAGTGATTGTTATGCATCAACATATTTTATATCATTTTGTAGCTAAAGTTTGATTTTTTTTTTTAGTATTGTTTTCTATTCTTCTTTTATAATTTTTTTTTAAATAGAACAAGCATATGAAAATTACAAAAGGGAATCTAGCACTCTAACTCAAGTTGACTATTCAACTCCCCTGGCCACTCCTCAATCCAGATGCCATGATCCTGAAACCGAAGAGCCCTCTGAGCAAGCATGTGCGCTACTCTGTTGTCGTCTCTTTGCGTGAAGCTGTAGGATGTTTGAATGACTGTAGCCACCTCCATTTTGACAGATTGAACAATATTTCCGGTTTCTGACAAATCCTCCACCTCATGAACGAAAAGGTTGAAGATTCTGGCAGAGTCCGTTTCCAGCTGCACTTGGCAAATACCGATCTCCAATGCCAACCGCAGGCCCTCCGAAACCGCTAAGGCCTCTGCATCATCGACTGACTGAACATGTTCTAGGTATTTCATAGCAGAAGCCATCACTCGGCCTCTAAAATTTCTGATCATAATCCCTAAACCTGCATTACATTCAATAGGAGAGAAGGAAGCGTCATTGTTAATCTTGTATACCCCTTTAATCGGTGGAAGCCAACGAGTTTCTCTAGGAGTTTGGTCCCTCGGTAAAGGATTAGAATTTGCTGTCCGAAAAGCTATGATGTAAGAAGAGGCCCAAGCAGATAGATCATTGGTTGTCCTGTCCAAATCCAGATTAAAAGTCATATCATTCCTCCGACTCCAAACTCCCCAAAGGAAAACGACTAATTCCTCAAAATCCGACCAACCCAAAACTTCATTCCAATCCCTAAGAAGAAGCAGCATGTTGTGACATGGTTGAGCTGTAGGAAGGTGCGAGAACTCAGAGTGGAGCCAATGGAATCTAACATGACTACACTCCCAGAACAAATGGAGGTTTTCCTCCCCTTTGTGGTCACAAAAGAAGCAGCAATTTAGGACATCAACTCCTCTCTTAGTAAGATTGACACCCGTAGGGAGCCTATCCAAACATAAACGCCAAATAAATACTTTGATTTTGCTGGGAATCTTCATATTTCAGAGGCCTTTCCACCACGAAGTCATAGTCTCAGAGGATGAAGAAGAAACATGTAAAAGTGGTTGCTTCATCACAGCAATCCTGTACCCACTCTTAACTGTATACACCCCCATTTTCTCGTAGTGCCATATCAGTTTATCCCTTCTATTTCGGCTCCCCAACGGGATAGAGAGAATACCCTTAGCTTCATCAGGAGAGAATGCAGCTTCAATTTCATCCACCTTCCAAATAGCTAAATCATGATTTATCAAACTATGAACCGTTGACTCAATAGGCAATCTTCGAGCTGATAGAATTTTGAGTGAGGGTTGATTTGGGACCCAATTATCTCTATAAACATTTACATTTTCACCATTCCCAATTCGCCATCGCAAACCATCCTTCAGAAGCTCAGAACCCCAAACAAGGCTTCGCCAAATAAAAGAAGGGCTCCCTCGAATTTCAGCTTGCAACAAATCACAATTTCTAAAATAACGCCCCTTCAACACTTTAGCCAAAACGGAGTCAGGGTTATTGAGAATCCGCCAGCTCTGCTTTGCAAGTAAAGCCTTATTGAAAAGCTCTAAGTCACGGAACCCCATGCCACCACAAAATTTTGGTTTACGTAAAGTATTCCAACCCAGCCAATGGATCTTCTTATCCTCTCCCCCAGACCTCCACCAGAAACGGGCAGCTACTTGATGCAATTCATTGATAAATTTCTTAGGCAGTCTGAAACAGGACATGGTATAGCAGGAATCGCCTGAACTATTGCTTTAATAAGCACCTTCTTACCCCCGATCGAAAAAAGTTTACCTTTCCACCCTTGAAGGTGCATCCACACACGATCCTTGATGTAATTGAAATGCATTCGTCTATTCCTTGGCATAAAGGTGGGCAGCCCAAGATATTTCTGATGGCACTCCACAAGCTTGACTGAAAGAATATCTCTTATATGACCCCTGATATCATCTTTCGTATTTGGGCTAAAAGCAAGAATTTACTTATAATAATTCACCATCTGGCCAGAAGCTATTTCATATTTCCTGAAGCATTCTTTAATGTTCAAGCCCTCCTTAGGTCGGGCCTTAAAAAAGAAGAGGCTATCATCAGCCAAGAATAGATGAGTGATAGGCGGGCTCTGACGGGCTATAGAAAACCCAGAAACATCGTTAACGATAGAAGCTTGCTGAATAAGACTAGAGAGGCCTTCGGCACACATAATAAACAGGTAAGGTGAAAGGGGATCTCCTTGCCTAAGGCTTCGCTCGGGAATAATGTGACCTACCTTTTCACCATTAAACTTGAAGGCAAACGAAATCGAGCGAACACAATTCATAACAAGCTCCACGCTATCCCTTGCAAACCCCAACTTCAGCATTAACTGCCTCTAAAAAGTTCCACTCAATTCTATCATAGGCCTTGCTCATGTCAAGTTTCAAGGCTACCCAAGAAGAGTTTCCACATTTCTTATTCCGAAGCGAATGAATGCATCCATAGCCCAATATTGCATTATCCGTAATATACCTTCCTGGAATAAAAGCACTCTGACTTGGGGAGATGATCGCATCCAAAATACCTTTTAATCTGTTTACCAGAACCTTTGAAATGATTTTGTAACACACATTGCATAGCGAGATAGGACGAAACTCTGAAACTCTCAGTGGAGCTTTAACTTTCGGAATCAGAACTAACATGGTTTCATTCAAGGGACTCAAATCCATTTTATTATTAACTATATTCAAACAATAGTTTGTAACATCCTGACCCACGATATGCCAAAACTTCTTGTAGAAAGCGCCTGAAAAACCATCCGGCCCCGGGGCTTTGCTAGGATGAACTGATTTAGGGCCCGCTTGATTTCTTCTACATTGAATTGCTTTAGAAGCTCTCGATTATGATCAGGAGAAACCCGAGCCTCAATACAACTGGTAACCTGCTCAATATCAAACGCACTTGGAGCTGAAGAAGCAAATAAGTCAGCGAAATAAGTTTCAATAATACCTGACACTTTGGTCTTATCCAGCTCCCATTTTCCACTGTGATCTAGTAATCGTGTAATTTCATTTTTCCGTCTCTGGTGAGAAGCTTTATTGTGAAACCATTTTGTATTCCGATCCCCCCATTTAAGCCAAAGGTCCCTAGAAAATAATAATAATGTATTGATCCATATTAGAAGCTCGTGTTGATTTTGTTGAATAAGAAAAATAAGGACATCGAAGACATCATAAAGTTTTCAATTAATTGCAAAGAGTAAATTAATAAATTAATTATCAACAATAATTTTCTATGAAATTTGAAAAGTTTAATATATAACCTTTTCCTCTTCATTTTCTATTATATAATGTAAATATATTTTTAATAATTTTAATTATAATATAAAGTTCAATTAGTATAAATTAAAATGTTTAATATATAAAAAATGCTAGCTTGAATTTTTTTTTTTACATTTTTTAATTAAAAAAAACAAAATATTTTTTGAAATAATAAATCCAAATTAGATAAAATAACATTTTCAAACTAAACAATTAAAGTACTTATATATTTTTTAATCAATGTATTAGAAATATAAAATATAACCTAAAATTCAATTAAAAAAATCGGTACAAAATAATCCAAATTAAACCTACTCATAAAAATTAAATGATTAAATTAGTAAAATTAAATTTAATGATTAAATTAGTAAAAAAAGTTTGCGTATATACATCTTAATTTTCTTTTTTGTTATTATTGTACTATTAGTATTATTGTTTTTTCTCATTTATTTGTGTTATTATAAAATTAAGTTAAATTGAAAATAATATGTGCATTTGCACGTGGTATTGTACTAGTTTTATTAAGTGTGTCAATCTTAAAAGGGAAAGTTACACGTTAAATAGTGTATCATTTATTTGTTGACAGGTATTTAAAAGTATTTCATTATGAATTGATGTGTGATTCATAGCCACAAGTTTTATTGGAGCTAGAAATTGTAAATTTATACCATTGGTTAATTACTCATGTGTTATTGGGTGCTAATTAGTAGAGTGATGTTGCTATTTAAATTATGTAGTAAATCAAGGGAAATGTCTCATGACAAAGTGGCAAAGTTTATAAATATAATTATGTGAAACTAAATTAATTTTTGATGGGATAATTAATTTATGTATTTTGTAATGTCTTAATTTCCCTCCTATATGACAATTTTGTTAATGAGTTACATATCAAATTGTTTTGTTACTATTTATGGTTGCGAAAAATGTTTTGAGTGATTAACGTATATATGTTATATAAAATGTCTCAAAATGTGGGGAGAGTATTTTTAAAGTAAATATTACAGCATAAAGAAACATTTGTTAATATTGATAACTTGTTGATTGACTTTTACAAGCAACCCATATGCAAGAGCAATAGATTGATCAATCAAAAGAATTATATAAATCATTTGAGAGATGAATGTGTTGAAATTGTCTAAAATATGAAATCATCAAGAGGAATGGGAGATCGATAAGATAGTCACCGCAATGGACACACAACCTAAAATATTGGAGATCCTATGAAAGAGGTTCAATGGGTAACAACGAAGTTGAAGTGTGACTATGGGAGCACATATTATAATGTAGGATTACTCCAAGGCTCATTCCTAAGGTGGTAGTGCTCGTAATTGCGATGATAAAGAATAATATAACTCTTAATGAAACAAAGGTATGTATTATGTAGGGTGTTGTTCGCAAACAACCCTTGGTGCTTTCACTTATGTGGGTATTGTAGTGAGGTCGCTACAATGGGGACATGACTAATCCGCTCATGAATAAGATATGTGCGCATGACCGTTTAACGCGCAACCCACGTAAAAGAAGATGCTATATATATTACTTATACTATGTGTGTGGTAAGTGGAAATTTGGACCAAAAGACCTAGTTCAAGACTTAGTTCACTATGGTTCTTTCAAATGTACACTTGCTATCACTAAGTGAAGGTTCAAACCTAAAAGGTATCTACACCCATTGCATAGTAAAGATGCCCATCTTTATTTTCAAAACCTTCAAATTGTGGGGGATTGTTGGAAATTTTGAAGATTTTATATTTATTATTTTATTTTATTACGTTATCTTAGTCGTTTAAGTTTGTGGGCCAACTCTTTCTAATAAATATGATGGAATGACTACAAATTGTTAAACATAGACACCCAAATAATAGGGGACGCTCTCTTATAAAAGGAGCATCATCTAACAGCCTAAGAGACAGAGTATGCTGTGTGTTCCAACATAATTTCCAACAAATTGTTTATGTTTTATGATTTTGAGCATACAAGTAATTAAGGATGCGTAATAGAACTTAGCTGCTATACAAGGTCTCTTGGATGATTGTTGTATATTCGGGGTGGAGTGCCATAAAACTCAATGTAGTGGGGGTACATCTTATCTATGGACAGTGTTTACGAAGGTGCCTCAATCCATAATTTAGAAGCGTTTCTTATCTCTCTATTTTGGTGTTGTTTTATTAAATTAATTATGTGTCGGATTATTTTAGAAAGTTATCTTCCCTAAATATGCTTCGAACTTTAATCGATATCAAACTTGTACATCGATGAAATGTTTGGATAAAGATTTTTTTCTCAATGTTGGCCATGATAGATCGAAAAAAGAAAAATCATATTCTCACTAGTTACAGAGCAGACCTCTGATACCATGAAAAAGAAAACAACACAAATTTTCACAAAATAAGCCAATGTCTTTATGACTCTTCTATTAGGTTCACTAAAAGTAATGGTGCTGGGAGACTTACATAAGGAAACCATTATAAATACATTAAATTTAAAGGATATTGACCAACGGTAATATTCTTAATTTGCTGCCATATTCTACTAATAAGGACTGAATAAAAAAAGGAAGCAATTGAAGAACAATATTGTTGTCATATCCAAATCTTCAAATGGGTCACGGTGAATGATTGAATTATTTTCTCTTTTCTTCTTTTTTAATTCCCGTAGTGGTTGATTTTTGGACATCTTCCATTGTTATGTTGTTTTCTTATTTTATTAAATTATTCGTATAATCATTTCTTACCATATGCTTCCCTAAAGCATTTTTCAGTTAGATAAAATCGAAGTATAAAACTTGGTACTGAGTAACTTCCATTCTTGGTGACCATAATCTACTCATTACTTTCTTAACTTGTAACTATTTATGTACTTGTATGTTCAAACAACACTGATGATTCCTTTATTTTCGAGAGTAGTTTTCTTTCTTTTTTTTTTCCTCACTAGTCTATCATATGATGACTTTTTTTTTTCCATAGAAGAAGTTACAATATAATTATTTTAAGAAAGTAGTTCATTTAAAAAAAAAAACTAAAAAAAAATGGAGAAGAAAAAGAAAACTTCTCTTTTCAAAAGGAAAAATTAATGTTGTGGCATCACTGTTGGAAGTGTTGAGCTACAACGTTTTGGATTGATTTATCTACATTTTAACATATAATAATAATCTATCAATATTTTATGAGCCATGGCATATTAAAAGTTGTGATAATAGCCAATAAGTTTGATGTTGTTTATGAGTCTTTGACTATTAAAATCTTTTTTTAGGGATGGATTTGCAATGGATTTAGAATTTATATCCCTAATAGTCAACTTAAATCTCACCAATGGTTAACTTAATAATTAGTGAATTGAAATTCATATTGATCGAAGGCGTGACATGAAATAAGCATTGAAAAAGATTGACATATCTATTGGAAAATTAAAGGTCATGTATAATTTCCTCTTCCACATAAAACATGCAAACACAACCACAATATCCAAATAGGAAAGAATAGTACAAAGCACAAGATAAATGACATAGTAGATCAAACCGGTTCATCACTAAGGACTATGTCTAGTCTTCCACTTATATGTGAGTGATTCACTAATAATTGTTAGGATCAGAATACAAAGCATACCAAAAAAAATATTCCCTTGAGGTCCCAACAAAAGCCTGGTAGCTTCTAAGTATTTTAATACAATTAATACTTAGTAACAGACATGAAAACTCATAAGAATCAAGATACAATTACCTCAATAATGTCGATCTTGATCAACCCGAATGCCTCTCCCAATACCCGAGCCGCTGCCACTAATTAGTAACCAAACCCTACTAACAATCAACTGATAAAAACCCTTTTTTCGACTAAAGAACCCTAAAACCCGCAACTGCACATTCATAGGCTCGAAACAGCGCCATGAGGCTACAGATGGAAAACCGTCCAAATGCATATCAAACCCGCGGAGCTGCACTTTCGGTCTCGATTCCTCTATTTTTCATTCTCGCTTTCCGACGCGTCTCGACTTAATCCTGACTCATCCCTAGCGCGCTTCAACGTCCTATTGGCTCTACCAATCCCAACAATCTCCCACTTCGACAAAGCGACAATTATCTGCCTCTCACTGCATCAACAGTATCCTATCATCTGGACACCCTCTATCAAGGCACAGTTTGACTGCTCTATCAACGAACCAATCTACACTGCTCGGCCTTCCCCATTCTCTGTCTGTGACTTCCTCGAGACTGAGCAATTTTACGTGGTCTTGTCTCCCATACGCAAGAGACACAACTACGGGATACCACTCGATCTAAGTGGGTCCCGTTGTTTCCTTTATCGATTGAACCCGACGACCTCTGATGGAAGATTCCCCTTATGACTTGGCACTCCCACCCAAGTGTGTTACCACACTAGAGACATTACCCTTGACTTTAGTACCAACCGTAGTCTTCTCCCTCGATGTACTCTCTCGCTTATGCAACTTCTCCATCTCGCTCATCCGTTGGACAATTGCGGTATTATCGTGACATTCCACTGAACACCTCACTAAGCTACTTTTCTTTCCCTTTATTCTACTTCTCATTTGTTGTACTTTAACTGATGGCAGATTCTCCCAATCTGTCCTGACTGTCTATGCTACTGATTCATTAAGTCTCGCCCTAAACCATCTGCAACCCTGTGCATCCTTTATCTCTAGATACCATGGCAACCTCATAATCAGACACATAAAGAGGAAATCTCTTGTGGCCGATCACCACCACCCTATATTCTCTCTTGAGCTTCCAACAACCCCTAGCAAACTCACTGCCGTAGCCATCATCGTCTAGCTTCACTGCGGATAACAAATTAAATATGAAGCTAGGAATATACTTGAAGCTTCGTAGCACCAACTTGGCCCCTTCACCTATCATCAAACAAACATCTCCAATTCCTGTCACCTTGGAGATACTGCCATTCCCCATCCTCACTAAACTATGATCACCTGTAGTAAGATATGAGAACCAACGTCTGTCTGAAGTAACATGTGCTGATGCTGCAGTGTCCATTACCGAATGATCTACATATATGTTCCTCTCAACACAAGTCATAAACTCTTCAATCCATTCTTCTCTTATTACAAAATTTATAGTATTGTTCCCCTTCTCTAAATCTTCTTTGAACGTCCTGCAAAAATGTTTAATGTGTCCCTTCTTGTAGCAGTAATAATACTCAGTGTAGTTCATCTTGCCCTTCCCCTCGTTCTGAGCTACCAACGCCGATTCAACCCCATTTCTGCCCCTGAAGTAGATGCAGACATTTTCCCTAATTTTCTTCGGGCTTCCTCAGATAAGGAGGCATTGCAAATAGCTGAAAATTGCAAACTACTGTCTCCCAAAGAATTCGACACCACCATCTTCATCGTCTCCCAACTGTCAGGCAAAGTTGTCAACAGCCTCATAGCCTTTACATCCTCATATATCTTGATATCCATACTTTATAGTTTGTTCAAGATACCAGTGAGCTCATTAATGTGAGAATTCATTGAAGTTCCCTCCTCCATGTGGATGTTAAAATACATCATCCATAAAAGTATTTTTGTATTGGCATAAGGTTTCTCATAGCTCTATTGCAAGGCCCGCAATAACTCTTCCGCAGTCATCTCTTTCGCCACGAGACTGCATACAACAATCGACAAAAGATATTATGATATTTGCTACGGCTTACTCATCCATCTCATTCCAATCCTTGTCAGTCATCATTGCTGGCCTCTCCCAAAAGTTTTGTGTATTTTCTTTCACGCAAGAAGGTCTTTTACCTTTATCTTCAAAAAACTGAAATTCTCTCAACTAAACCTCAGAACCCTATCATAGTAGTTGTGTACGTGATATTTGTCTCCCATGATCTACAACCCTATAGCTATGATACCACTTGTTGGGAAATTAATGGTCCTGTATAATTTATGCTTCCATAAAAAATATCCAAACACAACCACAATATCCAAATAGGAAAGAAAAATTGTAAAGCACAAGATAAATGACACAGTAGATTATACTGGTTCACCACTAAGGGCTCCGTCTAGTCTTGCACTAAGATGTGGAAAATTCACTAATAATTGTTAGGATTGGAATACAAAACTCACTTCAAAAACATCCTCTAGAAATCCCAACAAAAGCACCCTAGCATCTAAGGACTTTAACACAGTTAATACTTAGGAACAGGAATGAAAACTCAAAAGAATCAAGATACAATTACCGTAGTAATGTCGATCTTGATCAACCCCAATGCCTCTGCAAATACTCGAGTCGCTGCCACTGATTAACTGCCAAAACCGCTAATAATTGGCTGCTAAAAACCCTTATTTTGGCTAAAGACCATAAAACCCGAAACTACACATTTCTAGGCTCATAACAACGCCATGGCGCTATCCATGATGCCATGGCTCTAAGGACGGAAAACTGTCTACAGACACACAATAGGATAGCGTTGTAGCTGTTAGGACTTTCTCTACCTCTAAAAAGACTAGAGACTCGTGCAAGCGCACACGATCACAAGTAATACTCATATATGCAATTGTGATTTAGGAAGAAAAATGTGTTGAAATATTGTCGTTTGGGGTTTTAACTAACAAGCAATTTAATGAAAGGCACCACACGCTAAACGTCCTACCTTACTCTTAAGCCGACAAACCATAAACCATTCTTTGCTTTGAAAATAAAAACGATTCTAAATCTTCTTCTTTTCTAAAACACAAAACTCTTTTACAACCATGGAATATGCGCACTTCTATTTTGATTCAAAATTTTTAACATCAAGCGGACCAGCTACTAGCCCATGAGGTTTTCAACACACTAACATCGGTTTCAAACCACAGCCACTCATACAAACTTATTAGGTAGCAACCCCACATAAAATGATGTCGACAATGATTTTCACGAAGTCACCTTACTATGTAGGCTACCACCCTCCAAGATGCTAACGCCACCCATTTAAAGAAAATGAATGTCTATAGTGGGACTCGTGAAAAAGTAAGTGCGTTTTCTTTCTTCTCATGTTTCTTACCACTATTTTCTTACTCTCACGTTTATTTTTCTTTTCTTTCCCCCACTCTTATTTTACCTAAAGACTTTTTTCTGACTTGCTTTCTTCTTTTGTACTCTTTTTCATACTCTTTCTTTCGAAAAAAATTTCTTTCATATGACTCTTTTTACATAAGACTCTTTTATTGCTTGCATTTTCTTTCTTGATTCTTTTTCCAAAACATAAAATGCATTTTCTTTCTTCAAACAAAAAGACACACACCGTCCTCCCCAAACTTAAGGGAAGCAGTGTCCTCACTAGGGAAAGAAGTTTTGAGAGATGCAAAATTTTGGCACAAAAAAGGACAAGGACTTCCAAAGCAATGAAAAAGTTAAGGTTTCAAAACAAAAAGAAGCAGAACACAGTTTTATAACCAAAACAAAAAGAATGGAAAATGACTTATGGCTTCATCATAAAACTAGGAAATCTAACATATTCATGCCCTTAAGAATCCTCGTCGACATGATACAAAAACAAAGAACGAAGGAAAGCATTTCATTAAAAAGATGAACATGTTGAGAGTTTAGAAAAGATGCATTGAAGAAGCTAAAGACAAGCTAGTAGCTAGAACAAGGAAGCATGCAAGCTTGAACTTTAAACATATGAAAAAACACAACTTATATGCATTCCGAATAGCACAACATCCGAACAACTAACCTAAAACTAAAACTAAACAACCTAACATGCAAACTAAAAGAAAAACAACCTATACAACCTAATATGCAAACTAATCTAAACAACCCAAACTAAACAACCTAACATACAAAATAAAGATCCAAATATCAAAACAAAGAGAGGGAGATACTCCCCTATTCATCATTAGAAGGCTCATCGTCGGTGGAATCGGTAGGAAAACGAGAAGAAGATGGTAAGTCGGCTGCAAGCTCATCGGGGAATGAAGGTGCTTCATCACCGTATATCTTATTGAGGAAAGTACAAGTGGCACATTGAGTAAACAAAAGAAGCTTGTACTTGTGCCTAAGCTCATTATATGGCTCCCTAGTTACCACTCCTCGGGTCTCGGGGTTCGCGGTGGTAATGGGAGAATCTTCCTCTCGAATAATGGAATACCCCCAAACTCTCCTTAGGGATGTCAACGGTTTCTTGGGCATCACAACATTGGCATCATCGGCCTCCACTCCCATCTTCAATCATAACTCAGTTACTAGTCTAGGAAAAATAAGAGGACCTACCATTTTCTCGGAGCAACTCTGAATCTCATTCCTTATGAGCTCCCCAAAGTTGAACTCAATGCCCTTCATGAGGATGTACACCATCATCGGCCTATTGCGCTTAATGGAGGAATAGTGAGAAGTGGGGATCAGTCGATTCTTCACCACATACATCCAAACTGTCGCTTGCTCATTAATGTCAAGGGGCTTTAAGGAAAGCTTTCCCGTGGTTGAGACGGTCCATGTCTTATGTGGTCTACAAATAAGTCTACATGCCTCCTCCACTTGCTAGTCCGATGGATGCACCAGAATCTTATTATCTATGGCATTAAAAACATCTAACAAACCATAGTGAGTATTAATAATGGAAGGCAAGAATTTTACCACTTTACCCCGTACTCTCACTACATCCTCTCGGTTTGGGTTGATGACAGTGTAAAACTCTTTCACCAAGGCCTCGGATACACGCGTAGTTGGGGCAAACAATGACTCCCAACCATTATCCACAAGCCTTCTCCTAACATATTCCAGCACCGGCTCTTGGGCCTCCTCAAAACCTCTCTCAAGGAGGATATCAGGTGTTGTGAAGTTGGGCATTCGTACCTCCAATCTCACCCTTTTTACTCTTAATGGTGTTTGTTAGGTAGAATCGGGCTCTTCTTCATTGGCCTCCTCAAGTGGCTCTTCTGCCCCTCTTTGCACCCGAGCTCTCTTGGCTTTTTTTGATGAACCAGCCTCGGCATCTTTTTGGGCAGCTAAACGTGCTACAGCGGCTCGGGTCCTAGGCCAGGCGCAATTTCTACCATTTTTTTCTTCTTTTGTGTTTTCTTCACCACTTCAGTCAAGCTCACCTCCTCATCTGAAGACTCTGCAGTAGCAACAAAGTTTCGGTCGGAAACATTCAAACTTGATAAATAAAGGGTCTTACCTTTTGAAGAAGTAGAAGATGATCCCTCCATGGCTTTACTAGGGACATCCACAGGACCGAACATTCCTTCTTGCTCTTGTGCAGGGGGCTCCTCATCATCTTGCTGAGAATCATGCAACGGAGTTCGTACTCTCACTTCATATTGAGAGATATCGTCATTTTCTTCTTCATCCTCAAACTCATCTCCATGCACTTCTTGGGATAATTCTGCAAGATCATCATCCTCTCTATCAACATTCAATTGTCCTTGTGCTGCCCCACTGTTTCCATTCAACTCCACCAAAATTTCGGCAATTTTCGGCGTTGTCCTTTCCTGTTCTTAATCATAAAAAACTAGCAGCTTTTTAGTCAAGATAGAAGATGGAAAAGATGGAGACAAAATACGTTACAAAGTGGCTGGTGGAGTTTCATCCATAATTGCGCCAGGCGCAATTTGGAATTGAATTTCGACCGTGGCCAAATTTGAATGCTCCAAGGGCTTCGTGTCGTGTTCTAAATTCCCACTAACCTGTTCTTGACCTTCAACATGCACAGCAACAGTAGTGGAAAGAGGGGGAGGGATAGACAGTTATAAAGACTCAGAAACGGGGTTATCTCGAGAAAGATTCATCCTACGACGTATACTCATGCTATTTAACTCAAGTTGGATCTCCGCACTCACTTTCTTTGAGTTTTTCAGAATTTGTACCACCTATGGATAGATTTCTCCTAGGGTTCATTCTTATAGCTTCCTCATATTTTCTTCTTTATTCCCTATGATCAAAAACTAGTTTTTCATAAGAAATCCTAGGAGGTTCAAGAGGAATCATACCCAGTTTGGTTGGTGGAGGCAACAACACTCTCTTCTTCTCCTTCTCTTTGTCGTGTGGCTCGGAGGAAGATGAACCTTACATGGTTCTTGATTTTGCTTCACGATCGACAACGAAAATCCCTCCAATAAACCCTAAATGTGCCGAAAAAGAGAAAGATGAGAGACTTTGAGATTTTTTGAGATTTCTTGAGAGAAGATTTGAAAACAAGTGAGAAAATTTTGGTAAAAATCATGAATGGGGTGTTTTCAAATCGTAGGGCTTTTTGTTTTATGTTTTAAAACATATTTAAAACATCATGGGTCTAAATTTGGGCCTCATTTTGATGTTAAAACAACATAAAACCCATTTAAACATAACCCACATAAAGCCCACGAAAGCCCTAACCCATAATTGGAAAAAATAGATTTCGTCTCTTAAATTGTGCGTGGCGCAATTTTGACGAGGATCGGATCTTGATTCTGCAAAATTCAAATGCAAAAACAAAAATTAGATTTGGAATCTACACAAAAAAGCCTTGAAGAAATTGTAAAAATTTCGTAAAAAAAAGACAAAAATTATTTAACATAAAAACGCCCCGAGACTACTCGAGAGGCTGTTTCTATGTTTTCTCATGGGTCTTTCAGTACTACAGAGGTTTTACCTCTGTTAATATACCCACCATAATATTTCTTTTCCCAATGCCCATTTACCTTAAAGATATTACCTTTGGAACCCTTTAAATCCACCGCTCCATGTGGATAAACATGTTCAACTACGAATGGGCCCGACAATTTAGACTTATGCTTACTTGGAAACAACTTTAATCTAGAGTTAAAAAGCAAAACTAAGTTTCCAGGTTCTAAATTATTGTCCATTATCTTTTTATCATCCCACTTTTTAATTTGTTCTTTGTACATCTTGGCATTCTCATAAGAAAACTGACGAAATTCATTGAACTCGTGTAACTGGAGCAATCTCGCTTCACCTGCAGCCACATAATCAAAATTTTGTTTCCGCGTAGCCCAATATGCTCTATGTTCTAATTCTAACGGAAGATGACATGCTTTACAAAAAACAATGCGATATGGGGACATGCCTAACGGAGTTTTATAAGCAATTCTATATGCCCAAAAAGCATCATCAAGTTTAATAGCCTAGTTCTTCCTAGTTACATTCACGGACTTCTCTAAAATTGACTATATTGCCCTATTTGATACCTCCGCTAGGCCATTAGTTTGTGGGTGATATGCAGTAGCAATCTTATGGTGAAAGTTATACTTTTTAAGCAAATTACTTACTGCCCTATTCAAAAAGTGTGTACCCTCATCACTAATCAAGCATCTAGGTATACCATACCTAGTGAAAATAAACTTTTGCAAGAAAAGATAAACTACCTTGGCATCGTTAGTAGGGGTGGCCAAAGCCTCAACCCATTTCGAGACATAATCAACAGCCAAGAGAATGTAATTCTTACCAAACGAAGGTGGGAACGGACCCATGAAGTCGATGCCCCAAACATCTAACAGTTCAACTTCCAATATTGGGTTCAAGGGCATCTCATGCTTCCTTATCAAGTTACATGATCGTTGACAGTGGTCATGTCCTTGAGCGAATATATGAGCATCTCGATCTAGAGACGGCCAAAAGAAACCACTTTGGAGGACCTTTGCTGTAGTCTTACGTCCAGCAAAATGCCCACCATATGGTGATTTATGGCATGCCTCTAGAATCTCCTTCTGTTCATGCTCAGCAACACACCCGCGAAGAATATTGTCAGGTCCTAGTTTAAACAAGAAAGGTTCATCCAATCCATAAAACCTAATATCATGAAAGAACTTCTTTATCTGGTGCTTACTCAAATCATTAGGAATTATTTTGCTCACCAGATAGTTCGCATAATCAGCATACCAAGGGACTTCATAAATAGCTAAAAGATACTCATCCACAAAATGCTCTTTAATCTCACAACTATCATGCTGCAAAGAGGACTCTAGCCTAGATAGATGATCTGGTATTTAGTTTTCTGTTCCTTTTCTATATTTTATCTATAAGTCAAACTCTTGTAGCAACAAGATCCATCTAATGAACCTAGGCTTAGCTTCTTTTTTAGCAAACAAGTATTTAAGTGAGAATTATCGGCAAACACTATCACTTTAGTCCCAACAAATGCGAAAACAACAGCCAAAAGTTCTTTCTCAGTCACAGTATAGTTCAACTGACTACTATTTAAAGTTTTACTTGCATAATAAACAGGATGAAGAACTTTACCTTTTCGTTGACCCAACATCAAACCTACAGCACAATCACTTGCATCACACATTAGTTCAAATGGCAAGTTCCAATATTGTTTAATTATGATAGGTGCTGAGCTACGTGCATTCATAAGTGTCTCAAAAGCTTTCAAACAATGTTCATAAAAAACAAAGGGTCGATCCACTTCCAACAACTGACACAAGGGCTTAGAAACTCGCGTGTCCTAAGAAACTTCTAACACCTTTTACAGTTGTAGAGGGGTAGTTTAGCAATAACATCTACTTTAGCCCTATCGACCTCAATTCCTTTTTTTGAAATTCTGCGACCTAAGACTATACTTTCACGTACCATAAAATGGCACTTCTCTCAATTAAGCACAAGGTTAGTCTCTTCACACCTTTTTAAAACATTCTCTAAGTTCTCTCAACAAACATCAAACGACTCAACAAACACAGAAAAATCATCCATGAAAATCTCTACCGTGCTTTCTATCATGTCTGAAAAAATAGCGGTCATGCATCTCTGGAAGGTAGCGGGAGCCTTAGAAAGACCGAATGGCATCCTCCGAATGCAAATGTCCCATAGAGGCACGTGAACGTGGTATTTTCTTGGTCAATAAAGAAACCAGAATAGCCATCGAGGAAACAATAGCACTCTTTCCCTTAAAGACGATCAAGCATTTGGTCAATAAAGGGTAATGGAAAATGGTCTTTTCGAGTTACATTGTTTAACTTACGGTAGTGCATACCCACTCTCCAACCAGTCACCATTTGTAACGCCTCGAGTCCATCAGGTTAGTTAGTCTCGAATTAGGAGATTTTTTTTTCATTTAATTGTTTTAAATTGATTGATAATTAAATTTATCTTTATTATCGGGCTCTAAACTCCAATTTAAACTAATAATTACCGGACTTCGTACGTTGGGTCTTGTTTTAAGGGGAATGGACTCCTTTTCTCTTGGGCTTGGATTTGTTGGGCCTCCATTGAGGTAATTTGGTTTTAAAACAAAATAAAATAAAAATAAGACCCTAGCCAAACCCTTTTCTTTCTTCTTCTTTTTTCTTCTACCCCAGCCGCCCCCCTCCCCCGATTTCTTCTTCATTTTTTTCCAATCCCACCGCCCCCATCTCTGATTTTCCGGCAGCACATCCGGCCCACTCTGAATGGAACGACGACACCCACGGCGGCGGCGGCGTGAAACAAATCGACGTGAAGCGACTTCGACGGCGACCCGGCTCCGACAGCGTCGTCTTCGGTTCCGGCGACTTCCAGCAGGCTACGCGACTCGTTCTTCGGCGTTTCTGCGTGCAAGGCCGCGGCGCTCCTCCGCGAACCGCAAGTCCGACGAGAGGCGCGGGTTCTGCAGCAGATTCGGCGATACCCAGCAACGGCGGCGCGTTCCTCGGCGGTCTGCAACGAACCAGCACCGCTCCTCCTCGCGGCGGCACACGACGACGGGTCAGATCTGTGGCGGCGCACGGCGAACGGGTTGTTACAGCGGCGAAGCAGCGAGATTTGTGCATTACAGCAGTGTTTAGGACGGTTGGCGGTGACCCACATCCATTCGAAACTCGATTTAGGCTACCCACACCTTGGCGAGCTAGATCTAGGTGACCCACATCTATACGAAGTCGATTTTGGTGGTAATGCGTCGTTCGAACCCTTTTAGAGTTGATTTTGATGGCTAAATAGCATACGTAATGTGCTGTATTTTCTGTTTTTGTGTGCCTAGGTGAGAGGTCGACGCAAAAACTTAAGGGCGCAGTTGTGTGTAAGTAGACAAGAGGCGTGTGCGTGCGTTAATGTATGCGAAATGGTTTCTAACGTGCTGATTTTGTAGCGATTTATGCAAATTCTTTTATGTCATTGTGCTAAAATAATTCTCGTTATGTTAATCGATATACTTGAAGTTGTGTTGGATGTTTGTCGATGAAATGGTGAGATTTCTGCTTGCTAAACTATTGAGTATTGATGTGGTAATGTTGGTTGCCTGGATATGCATGAGTTGTTCGGCGTGTTTTGTGAGTTATTATACTTGATAATGCTTGTTAAATAATGATGTTGGATATTAAGCATGATTGGGTTATTTTCTCACCATTAGAAAGCTGTTTATGTTGTGGAGGCATGCTGAATTGTATTTGTGGGTTGAAAGATGCAGGGGTGGTGGCTTAATAAAGTGTATAGTAATACTCTGGTGTGAGTTGGATTTTTGGAGGAAATGAATGTGTGAGTGTCAGGGCTTCGGGTATAAATGGTCGAGGGCTGATACGTCACTAATGGAGTATCGAGGCCTCGGGTATAAATGGTCGAGGGTCGATACGAGGAGTCCTTTGGAAGGAAAACTATTGGGGCCTTGGGTATAAAAGGTCAAGGGCCAATAGATGGTGAAGTCATCGGGGCCTCGTGTATAAATGGTTGACGGCCGGTGCAGCAATGTCGGGGCTCTGGGTATAAATGGTCAGGGGCCGACTCTATTCGAAGGAGATCACTGTGGGAAGTTACGATAGCTGAGATAAGTGTGGAGGTATTTGTGGTGTTAAGGAGACTAGAGGTTGGTTGTTAACGTGTTTACTGGTTGTGGTTGTCACTAAATTTTATGGAATGTGTTTATGTTTAAATGTATAATGTGTTGAGAGGCATGACTACGATTGTTTCTTGAGATAATTGAGTATGATATGTGTGTGTGTTGGTGAGGGCTACTTACGGAGTATATTTTATATACTCACCCCCTTTCTACGATGATTGTTTCAGGTGAAGGACTCGGGGGCGACCATGGTGATGGGACGGAGGAGACATGACGAGCGAGGACCATAGGCTGCTTAGTTACTTCATGTTTAGCTTAAGTCATTGGTTAAGGCCTTATGTTATGGCGAATAACGTTTTGTTCGTATTTGAATAATTGGGAGATTCCCCCTTGTTGTTAGTTTCATTTCGGGATTGGTGCCTATTTCAGTTTTATTCCATTCATTGAGTTTCGCCTAGTTTGAATATTAGACTTGCCTCGTGAGGTGGTCCACGAATGTTGTTGAATGATATTCTATGAGATTGATTTATCGTTTACTTGATGCGAATTGGAATTTGATTTCATATATTTGTTTGCATAGGGAGTTGACAGGACGTATTTGGGGCTAAGTTTAATTAGTTGGGTAGTTAACGTGACCTAGGAGTGCGTGCGAAATTCTGGGTCGTTACACCATTCTAGTTGGGATCAATTCGCTGTCGTCGTTTGTAATCATCGTCATACCACCCTTCTTGGGAATGGATTGAACCAGGCTAACATAACTACTATCCGAGATGGGGTAGATCACTCCAGCATCTAACCATTTTATGATTTCCTTTTTGACCACTTCTTTCATTTTGGGGTTAAGCCTCCTTTGGCACTCGATAGAATTGGTGGCACCTTCGTCCAGGATGATTTTGTGCATGCAAAATGTAGGGCTAATTCCTCTTATGTCCGCTATGGTCCATCCAATAGCCCTCTTGTACTGTGATAAAACCTGCAACAGCAAAGATTCATGTTCATTAGACAAATATGAAGAAATGGTAACGGACAAAATATCGTTTAAACCCAAATAAGTATATTTTAAATGAGAAGGTAGGGGTTTCTTTTCCAATTATGGAGGTTCAGTGATGGAAGGTTGCAAGGCCTTCCTAACTAATGAGAGAACATCCATCAGTTAGCTCACCCACACTTAAAGAAGAAGTTTCTATCAGATACCTCATCTCAACTAAGGCGAGTTCTCATCAGACATCTCATTTCGGTCAAAACGATAAGCTCACATAAGACAGGTCATCTCAACCTTAAAAAGAACCACGATATAGCTCTACTCTGCCTTGAGGAAGAACTCTTATCATCAGATCATGTTCCATCAAGCATAACACCCTACCTAAGAGTTGTTGACCTATATTAAATGGGGGCGCCAAAACATAATGTACGAATGTCAAACCTTAAGCGCCCAACTTAAACAAAGATCCAACTTCAAAATCCTAAACAAACAGCTTAGCTAAAGTTCATCCAAGCTCCAAGCT